>NC_061090.1:2062052-2064552 GCF_015104395.2 Macrobrachium nipponense | reverse complement strand
CAACGTTGACTGTTTTGCATAGAGCAAACTATTCAGCGAATATGGTTTTTCTGGGTACATAGATATCCGGAATGGATATATAAAGAGGCTGATAAGACTGACTTAGCCAAAGGAGATAGGCTCTCATGGCTTGTAGTCTGTCTTCTAAAACAAGATTATTTTTCACTAGAATTCTGTGGAAAAGTTATATCTGTATGCCTGTATTCTTCTGTCATTTTTTTTTCTCAAAATTCATGATACTCTGAAATGCCTTAGAAAATTATATTTCCTCACTACACCTCTTTACTTGCCATATTAAATACCAATTTTCCAGTTAGTGTTTATCTCTTTTTCTCCTGTCTCGCCTCTAGAATTCTTTCTTGCTTATTTGTTATTGTCGACTGCAACAAGGCTATCGAGTTCCCGTCTCTTTTCGTTACTTCTTGTTTTTACATTGTAAAGTTTAAGTTTTTTTTTCAGCGGATTTATGTTGAAGTTACTGTGTCATTGGAACCCTTCAGAGATATTCATTTTACCTCTTCAAAACTCAATGTTACGTAATCGCGAATTTCTTATGTCGATATTTACTTTTCTTTTTTTTTAGACTTTGCGTTGCTCAAGTCTACAAAACACACCTTTCACAAAGTACAATTTAGAACCTGGTAAATTTTGTAGTATGATTCTTCATCTTTTTATCAATTATTCAATTTTTCTAGGTTATATAGGTGCCACCACCAGTCTCAGTCTTGCCTCGTGCGGCCATTTTACCCAAAAATTCCCTTTCCCTTTCATGTGCTGTTTTGACAGCCTTAACACATTTCTCTTCTCTCCTGTCTGTCATCTAGAATTCTTTCCCGTTTATTTGTTACTGTCGACTGCACCAGGGGCATCGAATTCCCCGTCTCCTCTTATTTTTCTTGGTTTTACATTGCAGAGTTTTATTTTCATTTTTACAGTGGATTTGTTTGGAAGTTGGTCATTGCTACTTTTCAGAGATATTACTTTATCTCTTAAAACAGACTGCTATGAAATTCGTAAATTTCCAATGGTAATAAATTTCTTTTTATATATTCAACATTGCTAAAATCTTTAACATATTTTACAACAACAATTGCAATACTTTACCTTAGGTTGTAAATGATATCCGCTCTAAGTTATGACATCATTCTTACGTTAGTATATAATTTTTTGGTAGACAAATGGAAATTTTATCCACATGATGCTAATGCAGAATGTTTTCTTATAAAGCTAGCCTCTTTTGAATTCTGATGCGCAGTATGTCATATGTGTCATTACCTGGACAGAAGTTCCCCCTTGCACGAATGGTTTATGTGTTCGACTGCCGATTTGGTGGTCGCGAGTTCGATTCCCGCTCTGCCAACGTGGAATAAGAGGAATTTGTTTCTGGTGATTAGAAATTCATTTCTCGATATAATGTGTTTTGGATCCCACAATAAGCTTTAGTCCCGTTGCTAGGCAACCAATTGGTCCCTATCCTCGTAGAAATATATAATCCTTCAGGCCAGCCCTAGGAGAGCTGTTAACCAGCCCAGTGGTCTGGTTAAACTAAGTTATACTTAACTTATTATCTGGACAGTTGATAGCAGTAATTTTTTTCTACAGCTCATCAACATAACTACTAATGCTAATCCTGAATTGTCCAAGGCTTGTGGCGATAAATTCTTGTCTAAAATTCCCATTATGATGATGAAATAAACTAGCATAAGATATCTCAAGTTTTAGTAGCTTCTTGAAATTGGAGACTGTATATAGAATCATTTGAAAGATATATGAATATGTGCATTAAGCTACAAATGTCCTTTCATATCCAATTCGTTCTACCTCGGAATTAATATATCTTCATATATGTTAACCGAAGGGGAATTTTTTAGTTGATAATAATTACGTCCTCTCGTGGATTCGAACCAGCGCACAGAGGAGAAATTACACACACACACATATGTACATATACGTATATGTATATATACATCTAATAAAAGGAGCCCATAAAAACACCAAAGTATAGAGAGAAAAGTACTATATTTCAGAGACTGCTGTCTCACTCTTCAGTAGATGAATGAGAAAAGTTTACAGAAAAGGTGGTATTTATACCAAGAGGTCCATCCACAGGCAAGGCAATTTAGGTCACCCCCCACTGATAATCTTCCTTTAATCTTCTTAAGCGTTGGTTGAATGAAAATCTTGTCGATCGTATCTGAAATCCATGCTCCTTTTGAGATGTTATAGTACTTTTCTCTCTATACTTTGGTGGTTTTATGGGCTCCTTGTATATATACATGTATATATATATATATATATATATATATAGTATGTATATAATATATATATAATATATATATATATATATATAGATATATATATATATATAATATATATATATATATATATATATATATATATATATATATATATATATATATATATATATATATATACATATATAGATATAGCTTTCATGTAATCATTATCTTTAAATTTAAATAAATAAATAAATAAATGT
>NC_061090.1:2042052-2057052 GCF_015104395.2 Macrobrachium nipponense | reverse complement strand
AAAATGGCAGACATATCTACCAAAATGTGTGAAATTAGAATTTCCCTGTTCGTAATATTTCATAAAGATCAGGACTCTATTAATGTCTTTGGCGTTGATGGCTGGATGCGCTGTCTGACTGCTATATAGTTCTTGAAAATAATAATCGAGTGATGTGGGAACGACTGATAAAGTAAATATTAAAAAAAAGAAAAAAAAAAATACTAGGAGTGTCCAAAGAATAGAGAAACGGAAGAAAGGCAATTGGGAATACCATAATACAAGATAAGTGTGGAAGGACAAGGAATGGATATTTATTCAACTGTAAACAATATTTTTTAGAATAGTGTATGTGATGGATCTCTAGAAAGAAAGAGTGAGGATAAAACACTGACATATTTAAACAGTGCAAATCAATTGTTGATACTTTTAACAACACTTCACGAGGTGCGATACACTTTGGTGTTGCATATACTATTAGCTTGGATCTTGCATGGGGCACTTTTATTACAAACAAAGTTTAGATATCTGTCTGTTTGTTTGCGTATCTAGTTTATCTGATAGCATGTCGATAAAACATTTTTCTTAATGGAAGTACACCGGAGATTTCGTAATATTACGTAAAAACTAGACAGTGTTTCTGAAGTGACAAAATGAAATATTATACTGTCATTAGGAAAATAAGTTTAAAATTCCATTTATCACGAGAAATACTATCGCCGCAAACGCATGTTAAATTTCCGCTCAAAAATTAGAACCGTGTTCAATTAAATATGGGCTACTTAAATAATTGCGCCATTGTTACAATGTAACGATCCAGTGCTGAACTTAATTAGGGCATGAAGCAATGTGTTTTAGCTTTCCATTGCCAAGAGCGTTGTGGAACTTGACGGATTAACAGGCCTCATTTGCCATTAGGGACAGCATGCATGAATTGCATTGCTCGCTTGAAGGGAAGTCAGTTTTGCCTGGTTATTATCACTCACACAAAGATATATGGAGTGTACTGGTGATTCTTTTATTAGATACGTAGTACGTAATTATGAATACCAAAATGCCCTCTTAACTTCTTGAATTCTCACATTACTTTGGATGTTAAATATATACACACATATATATATATTTACTTTTATATATATATATATATATATATATATATATATATATATATATATATATATATACATATATACATAGTATACTATATATATATATATATATATATATATATATATATATATATATATATATATATATATGATATATATATATATATATATATATATATATATATATATATATATATATATATATATATATATAATCTATATATATATATATATATATATATATAATATATATATATATATATATATATATATATACATATATGTTTGTGTGAGTGTTTGTATGTGTGCGCGCGTTGGTAAATGTGTAATATAATTTGCAAAAATTACTGATCATTAACTTCCTTAGAATAACCAATTAACATCGAATTTAATGTAAGTTGGGGATCATTTGAAGGCACTTGGAATTGTTTTTGGTAAATATGGTTGGCAGATACTGGATAAATAAATGAGACAGATTAGGGTACAATGCATGTAAATCTCTAGGAAAAAAAGAAAAAAAAAACAACTGAATGTTTTGGAAATAAAGGCCAAATATTCCATTAATCTGAACCGAAACATCACTGTGAGCCATCTTTTTGTCCACATGTTAAATGAGTGTGTGTGTGTGTTTTTTTTTTTTTTTACAAGAAATAATTTTTTCCTTAATCTGACATTTAGCTAATTAAACTTTATAGAATAAATTCCTTAGAACTGCTTATAACTAGAGTATCATGAAAGGAGACTGTTTTAAGGCTTCAAATTATCCCCAGCATATATTGAATTTAATACTAATTGATTAATCTGGCTTTGATATCTGAAAGTTTACCATATGAAACAGATTCAAGAACACGTAGATAAGACACAGGAACGCAAATGAGTTGAGCTAAATAAAGAAGAGTAACTTAAATAAAAAGAAATAAACAGAAGTAGGAAGAAAATTAGTGATAACATTCGCTTCTTAAAATGAAAGACATCTTTGCAATTCACTCGTCTCTCGCTTCCTCAGACACTTATTACTTGAAGTCAGTCCCATCGGCTCATAAGACGTGACTCCATTTCGAAATTCACGGGGCAAAGTAGATGGATTTCGACTTCAAAGCTCCGATCTGACTTTCAGTGATCGCGACACTGTTTGTTTGCTTCTCCTTCGTATACACTGCATGGCATGGGAGGAACTGATAAGCCCTGTGTTTGCGTCGAGGCTGAGAGTCAAATTAATTTAAGTCCAGAATATTTCCATTTGATGGAGAGCTTTGAAAGTCAGTTATAGATAGCAGCATCAAGGCTTTGAATTTCACTCGATGTTTTCTCCCAATGCAACATTTATAGTTTTCGCGCTTTAGTCTGACTTTTACCTAAAAATATCTAGGTTATATGTATCAAAATGTGATACTGAAAGTTAAGAAGAGCGGTGCTAGAGACGAATTAGCAGTATCAAAAAACACTAAACAATCCTGTATCGAGAGAAAAGCGAATGAAATATGTGTACGAAAAGTACTCCTAGTTTTTATGACAGCATGTTGTTCAGTTATGAGTTATGATTGCAAGAAAATTAGATAAACTAGCATTATATAAATACTAATTTTATTAAAGTGGCGCAAATATTTATAATGTTTAATGTAAATGGTTTTAGTTTAGTGGGTAATCGCATTTCATTAATTAATTTGTTTTGAGTTAAAGCAATAAGAAAGACTTTTGTCATATATCAGAAAGCAAAAATATAGGAAGATATAGCCAGCAACCTGAAGAAAAAACTGTGACGAGACAGAGACCTGGCAGAGGGCTGACTAGAGGAAATAAAAATTGGGATGGTGGCTGCACTTGAACTGAAGGGAACGTAGGATCCATCAGGGTGGAAAAGGGAAGAGAAGGAATCTTTGGAAGGAGGATTCTAGAAGAGAAAGAACATTCTTGAGGTGAATGAAAGTAACTGAAAAAGAAATATGAAACAAGTAAACGTTAAACCTTTAAGAAAAAATTGAGACATAGTATGCGATACTTATTTATTGTTTTCTATACTATGTCATTCATTTTTTGAAATCTGCATTTCGTCTTTGTTGGTTAGAGCGTTCAAAGGTTAACACCAGGTCACTTCTCCCCTTCAACATCTTTCCCAATTTAAAGGCCTCTTACGCTAAAGGCCGTGCAGCCATAAAGCAACCAATGGAAATCTACGAAATGGCAGGTTTAGGATATGAGCGTTTATATCTAGTAAAAATATCAAGATTTTACTGATCTGATTATAGCTTAACTTGTAAAAGTATACACACACACACACACACACACACACACACACTCACACACACACACACACACATATATATATATATATATATATATATATATATATATATATATATATATATATATATCTATATATATATATATATATATATATATATATATCTATATATATATATATATATATATATATATATATATAAATATATAAACATAAAGTGCACATTTATGAAGTGTGCATGTTTACTGGAATGTTGAAGAACGTGTTTGAGGGCTGATGCATGATGTCGTCAGTCAATGAGCAAATACTTTTTCCTTGAGCAAAGCGTAAGTCATAAAGAGAATTTCCTCGCCCATTATATCACTATACGTTTTAAAAAGTACAGGCAAGAAAATGAGCCCCGAATTCTCGACCTGCACCCTCTTTGGCAAGAAGTCGCCGTGAGACGATGGCAGTCAAGTGAGGGACTTGGACAATTGGAATATAAAATTCTAACCAGCTATCGAACAGCTGAAGTGTATAAAAAATGGGTATTCTTTTTGTCGTTATACTTTTATAGAAGGGGTTGAAATAATATTTATTGCTCTTCTGATTCTAGAACACATGAAATTCAAGCATATCCGTAGGTCTTCCATTAAACTACGGTTTCATATCAACACGACATCTGAATTTCGACATGATCCTCTGAATATATAAACGAAATGTTTTAAGACAAAATTTCAGCTCCAGAGTCAGAACTTGTTATTTTGAAAAAATTTCAGGTATTTTTTGCTTATTATTTTGTATATAAACTTCTTTGTTTCAGAGTAGTAAAGACCCTCATGTGTTAAGAATAAATAAGAAAAGATCTATTATAAATATTCGAAGCACTGTAAAAGCTACAGAGAAAATTCATGTAGGTCTACAAAATTTGGACATTTTAAATAGCAATCTGTCTTGATATTTTTATAATTTACATTACAAATAATGCAGGTTTTAATTTCGATATTAATAATGCTACAATTATTGTGATCTGTTTCTCTGAAAAATAGGCGAAGCATTTTATAAAAAGGAGAATAAATGACAATATAATTAAAAAAGTTATGGAAAATTTATCAAAACGTACAATTAAGAAACTCAGAGTGTACAGTAAAATTCAATCAAATCCTGTTGTAAATAATATGCCCTAAAATTATTCACTTAAAAACGCCTAAAAAAGCATTGATCCTCTTTTTGATTAAATAATAGTAAATAATTCTGACAACTTAACAGTTCTTTAAGATCTTTCAAAGGGGCGCCCAAACCAAAAAGGGTTACTGAACCAAACTTTTCTTTGGTTTCGTTTGGTCTTGTGGAGAATCATTCCGGAATCAAAGTTGTATTTGAGATTGCGTCAACACACGGTAATACTAGTTGCCTCCACTGGATGGTGGATGGCAAGGGGATGAAAAGTAATTAGTGAAGAAGTATTAGAGTAGGGTGAGAAGAGAAAGAACTGGAAGGACCTGGTAAGAGGAGAGGGAGACTACTGAGAAGAGAAAGACGAGGCCTGGAGAGAGAGAGAGAGAGATGAGGAGGAGGATGACGAGAGAGCCAGAGAGAGAGAGAGAGGGGGAGGCGGGGTAGGTGGGGGGGGGGGGGGTTAACGGGGGTTAAATACGTGTTTTAGTGTGGTTCTATGGGTTGATGTACCTTTTGTGCAAGCCCGTGATGCAGCTGAAGTTCTTAAAGTTTCATGTGCACGGGATAATCTAAGATTCAGTAGATAAACAACGGCTGTGGCAGTGGACGTTATTTTGCAATAGGAAAAGGAGGAAAAAGTTGAAATGACGCATCAAATTTAGTGACCCACACACCCCCCCCCCCCCCCCAAAAAAAAAAAAAAGATTTAGGGGGTACAAAAAAAATCCCCTTAATTTAGATACTTGTTCATTTTACAATTTGCAAAGGCACTGAATAATAAGGATGAATTACTTAGTATTTTTGCCTCATTTACACAAGTAATCTCTTAGATATACCATTATATATAAATATGAACGTATATATATATATATATATATATATATAATATATATATATATATATATATGATATATATATATATATATGTATAGATATATATAGATATATATAATAGATATATAGATATATTATAGATATATATAAAACTAGATATAATATATATATACTATATATATATAGATATAAAATTATAATATATATATATATATATATATATATATTATATATATATATATATATATATAGTATATATATATATATATATATATATTATAGATATATTTATATATATATATACATATATATATATATATATATATAAATATATATATAGATAATATATTATATATATATATATATATATATATATATATATAATATAGATATATATATATATATATATATATATATATATATACTATAACTATATATATATATATATACATATATATATATATATATATTATATATATAATATATATATATATATATATATATATAGATATATATATATATATATATATATATATATATATATTATAAGGTCAGGATACAGGCAATGGCTTTTCCGAATACATCAAGTTTTTATTATCTGAAGACGTACAAAATCTGACAATAAAAAAGAAATACTCTAATTCTCTGGTTGTCTGTGATTTAAGATGTATAAATACCTACAAATTAATATACAAGCTGTAATATCCTAAGAATAAGTTTTAATTATAGATATTAATTTTCTTTTCTACTAATATGCCAGCTTTGTTTGAACCGTAATTAGTTGTTTCCATCGCAGAAGAAAAGCAAGAGCATATTTGGAATCCTAATGAAAAGTTCTATCAGAATAATGTTTTCTATTTTCTCTAAAAATAATAATAAAAAGGAAGTTAGCATGTTCGGATATCCGAATCAAAATTGCACCCTGGTAACCATCCTCTATAAAATAAACATGTATGGTCCGACTTTGGTTTAATTCGGTCCAGTAGTTTCGCCGTCTATAGCGAACATACATACATACACACACAGATACATACATGCATGCATACATAGTCCGACCAGTAGCTTTATATGTAAGATTTACTTATTTATATGTTTTCTGTTCATTCACTTATTTATTTATTTGTTTTCAAATAAAATTTAGGGCCGATTGTTCTGTTACTGAGGAAAACCCAGTGACAAATAATTTCATTTCCTTCAGGCTGAGGAACGAAAATGCCGTCTATTATTTTTAAGGAGTTTTTAACACGAGTCGTTCCCGAGTCTGCAGCGTGACTGGGGTTTATCATCGTGGCTTAGTGACTCCGAGAGTTGTTTCACACACTGTTTGGAATTTTCATTTACGGAGTTTTCTCTATTTTATATAGCTCATGTATTGCTAGTATTAACAGCAGCAGTGCAAACAGAATTAACAGTTATGGTGCTATTGAAAGGAGTGGAGTCATTGTTTTATAGTCATTTTCACCTACTCGGGGAGTAATCCTACAAACTACTTAGTTGTTGCTCCTTTTGGGGGGGGGTGTTGGAAAGTCTATTAAAGAGCCTAAAAACGTGTGAAAGTGTTCCTCGTTGAGTCAAAGATACAGGAATTTTAGGATAGGATATATATATATATATATATATATTATATATATATATATATATATATATATTATATATATATATATATATTAGGTAATATACCCATAGCCATTCACATGATTGTATGTTGCATTGGTCACTATATTTGGGGAGTTGCAACGGAAGGATGATGTTCTTCTCGAACTGTCAAGCGACTTCTTCAGTCGTTACAGAAGAAAATGGGAAATCAGCCAGGAGGAGAGTATGCAAGTAACTGATCGATGTCTTGAAACTTGCCATACGATAGAAAGTCCCTTAGGGCCGGCCGGCTAAAATCTCTGAAAGAAAAAGAATTTAACAAAATAAATAAATATGTAAAGAAATAGGTAAAAAACGTGCCAATGCATTTAGTTCCTGAAAAGCAACGAATCTACTAGGCCATATTCTATATACAAATAAAAATCTATGAATAATTTATAATTTCCTTCATGATCTGTTGATCACACCTTTTCATTCGTATTTTTATTTCAAATTACGTCTTCCATGTAACTAGGGTCTGATTGTTTTACTTTTAATATAACCTTTTACATAAAACTTTGCAGACGAAAACCATGATTACTTTAGAGTACAATTAAAAAAAACAGAAAATCTGAATTGTTTATTCTGTCATGAAAGTCAGTGTATAATTGAGTGCGCTTTTAAGAGCCTATCAGCCTTGCCTTTGATGAGTTTAATTAAACTTAATGGCTTAATTTAACTTTGTAAAATACCCTTGCGTGATTTTTTCATTCGACGCTCCTAACTGTTTTTTCCATGGAAATTCGAAAATTTTCGAAAGATGAAGGACGGAAGACTTTGCAATACACCATATTCAGTTCATTTTGAAGTCATTTGTGAATTATAGCGGGTGATGTAAGCAGATTTCTTGAACTTTCAGCAAAATAATTTTGTACCAAAATTCCTTCAATCTTCAATCCGCTTGTTTGTTGGCTCTTGTTACAGTCTTCAAGGTATTCTGTCTAGATGAATTTCGACGTATCTTGGAGCGGTTTGAAAAATACACATAACATGTAAAGATGGACCTCTTTTGAGAAAAGGAAGAGAGCTGCAGTCGCCGTAATTTGCAGTTTTCGAAATTGCAAAAACAAGAATTGCTTTTTTGTGTTCTTAATAGAATTACAGGAACCCCTATTTTACCAGGTGTAGCCAACCGAAGTAAAAGTGGCATAAGAATTACCTGTGTTAAAGATGGAATTGGTGAGGAAATTCTATCATTGTCAAGTGATGGAAGAAGCATGCCGCTTTTGCGAGTAACGCTAGAAAAATTAAGTTTATTAGGCCGTGCATAATTCATTTTGCCTCCTTTTCATCTTGCCAGATAATACTTTATCGTAACAATTACAGATATGTAGTGAAGTAAAATTCTCACTGGGATAAATCGTGGAGAACCGAAACCACTTAGTACAAGCTCTATGTCCAGTACATAGTTTGAGCTGAAGAGAAACTGTACCCAAGAAAACAAAAGTGTATCCATCTCACGGAGATTACACTCCTGTATTTTATATCCTATTTGTTTGTTAAGTCCTGGACCTACGATATTTTGATTCCGAGTAAGGAACTCTACTATTTAGAAAGTAGTTCCGTAATCAGATGAGAGTGAAAGGTTTGCAAAGTTTACCTAATTCATATTTTCATCCACTAGTGTAGGCATTTTAATGAAATCTGAATTATCATTTCCGGTTATACCTTATTTATCCATCTAGTAAAAGTAAAAAAAAGAAAAAAAGAAAAAAGTAATACGCTTATTGACGAGATTTTATATCTTTACCGAGAGAGAGAGAGAGAGAGAGAGAGAGAGAGAGAGAGAGAGGGTGGAAATATCTGATAGTTAAGAAGAGGTGGGGGGGGGGGGTGTTAAAACGACATTAAAACGACATTAGAACACTGAAACACATTACATTATGATTACGTAGGGCTTATAATATGTCGTCATCCTCCAGTCTTATAAAGAGCATAGTTCTTAAGGGACAGAAGGTAGCCACAATCTCTCCAAATCTGCTTTCGATGGATATTCAATTATTTTCTACTTTTCCACCATGTCCCTGAACCCCTTAATGAGGCTGTTTTGAACTGGAGAAGAAAACAGCTCTTTCCACGTATTGTTGTTGTAGATGTTTTTTTTAGGAAATCCCAAGATACAGAGAAATTCCTGATAGTAATTGCCCCTGTTTGTTCGGGGTTTACTCTTGTAAACCCTTGATGTTTCGTCACCAGGATAGCAAATTTGAAAACGATGATTAAGGAAGCAAAGAAATAATTGAAAACGTTAATAACCGTTCAAGTTACTCTTCCATTATAACACATGTGTAAATGTACAGAGTATTGGTATTTTAATCCCGAAGGTCTTAGATATGTTTATCTTCAACTGGGCATTAACTTTGGCCTTTTTTATTACATTACCAAGATAGTTAAAAATCTACCGTATTTTTGCGTAGGAAATGTTTTTGTTATAGCCAAACAAAAAGCATGTATAAATGCAAAAAAAATATCGGGAATAGGAAAAATAAAGACAATTACAAGTAAAAGCAAAATATAATTTAACTTCTGTACTGAAAGTGTAAAAAGCAATTGCACCGAGGTATATATTTCCAGTGCATTACAGATAATCTCAGGCTCTGCGTTAGTCTGAGACTTTTCATTACAGCTCTAATGGTATTAAAAATGGATACCAGTAAACGAGAGAGAGAGAGAGAGAGAGAGAGAGAGAGAGAGAGAGAGATTGTAACACGTATTCATCAACTGAAATCTATACAACACTATTTCTCAAATGCTTGAAAAGGTATAAGTCAAGCCAGCAATGTTGAACTCTTCAGAAGATTCTCGTGGACTATTTGTGAATTATAGCTGTCGACTTTATTCCTATGATTCTTATTTTATCAATAATTTTCTGCTTTTTTGGCTTATAAACATACTCGACGTGAGATGAAAACGATCTATGTAAGTTCAGAACTTGGTACTTAAACATATATATTGAAGAACGTGGTTACTTTATACATGATATATATATATATATAATTATATATATATAGAATAATATATATTAATAATATATATCTATATATCATATATATATATATATATATATATATATATATATATATATATATATATATATATATATATATATATATATATATATAGGACCTACGTACAGGTTAATAATAGTCATTGTTCAATTTCATTACATTTATCTCAGTGAAAACGGTTTTAGTTTCTATATGTCCGCTGCTTAATGAACGCAGAGGGAAATAAATATAAGTAAAACAAAAATTAAGCGAAATGTACAGACATGACATAAGGCTGCTGTTCTCTCTCTGACCTTCTCCAAATAGATATTCGCTTTCAGACACAAACAAATACCCAGTTGCCAATGCCCTCGCACAATTCACTAGCTTCATGAATTATCCACGAAAAAAATCGACAATGAAAAGGATGGAGCTAATGGAACTGAAAGATCCTTTCCTGGCTTTCGTAACAAGTCGTGAAAATCTTCAAAGATTCATTTGTAAACAGACGGCTGCTTTGAAATATGGAAGGGGAGACTAATGGATCAGCTCCGAGCTCCTTTATGGAAAGTAACTCCTGGTATATGGACGCTTCAAAGGAGCCGTTATTACTGTATTGCCTTTTAGACAAAATCGTAAGTTCCTCGTTGGAAGAATGGGTTACGTGCTCCCCTACCGATCCGGTAGTCGCGAGTTCGATTCCCCGTTCTGGTAACGTGTAATCACAGGAATTTATTTCTGGTGATTAGAAACTCATTTCTCGATATAATGTTGTTCGGATCCCACAATAACATGTAGGTCCCGTTGCTAGGTAACCAATTAGTTCCTAACCACTTAAAAATATCTAATCCTTCGGGCCAGGAAGTTAATGAACATCGCTAAATGGTGGGAGCGGGAGGGTTGGGACGAAGGAAAAAAAAGCATAATGAGAAGAGTATTGGTTAAAGGAGATTTGATGGTGAAGAGACTGCAATTGTACGAAAATAATGTTAATTCCCAGAAGGTTCCATATTCTTTCACATGCCTATATGAACGTCCTAATGCCTTCGTAAATGATTATTATTTTCAAAAGTTAGAAAATTGCAGAAGGGGATGAGGTCACGTTACCGGCGATCTGCCTTTCAAACTTATTCACTGTTTTCTAGTTGCAAGCTTCAGCCAAGACTATTTCAGTGCTCGACAATCATCCTGAAAGCAATAGTAGTTCAACTCATTACCTGTCTGTTAGATAAGTCTGTTTACAAAAATTCAAGTAAATTACTCATAGCTTAATGGTTTATATAAAAAGGCTAAGATCCTTACTTGATGAAATGCAGTTTTTCGAACCATAATTGAGGTCAAGACATAACTGCTTTTGTAATGAATGAGGTCACGTACACGATTAGACCGATCATGAGATCTTACGAATTTTCTTCAGAATATTAGTAATTCTAATTCTAAAATATTTTCTTTTGTATTCACTTATCTTTCCCAACTTAAAGAAAAATCCAGTTATATCCAGGCTAACATATGTCATTCAGTTTTGTGTTTATTCCTAATTTTCGATGCCTAAAAGTGTTATTTTTCAATGGCTCTTTAGGACGAATAGCACTAGTCTAAAACCGCATAACCAAAACAATAAAATTAGTATGTATTATGTGTAGTTCCTCGTTGGACGAGTCGGTTACATGCTCGACTGCCGATCTCAGGGTTCGGGTTCGATTCCCCGCTCTACTAACGAGGAATCAGAGGAATTTGTTTCTGGTGATAGAAATTCATTTCTCGGTGTGGTTCGGATCCCACAATAAGCTGTAGGTCCCGTTGCTAAGTAACCAACTGGCTCCTAGCCACGTAAAAATATCTAATCGTTCGGGTCAGCCCTAGGAGAGCTGGAAATCAAACTAAGATATACTTAACATTATCTGTCTGTATGTGCGTGCGGGGGAGAGAGAGAGAGAGAGAGAGAGAGACGAGAGAGAGGAGAGAGAGCGAGAGAAAGAGGGGAAAGAAAGATTTGATCTTGAAAATGGGTGGGGAGGGGAAGGGGAGAGACAGGGAATTTTTCTTCACCAGAATGAATTTGGTAAATGAACCAGAACCAATTAGCTTCAAATGTTCGGCCGAGCGAAGAAAGAGATCAGATACCTACTCCCTTTCACACTATTATTGCAACAGGGAAATTGTACTTTTTCTTCCTTGAATCCCCAAATCATTTCCTACCTATCAAAAATTTATTTTTCTTACTATACGATAAAATGTGAAAAGATTCCCGCGGGGAGAGAGACAAAATAAAGGCAAGAAGACGAAAGTCGTAAAAGCGAGTAATGACAATTTTAATGTCGTTCAGAGAAGGGAAATAAAAGGGGAGCCATCAAAGAGAAACAAATAAAGCAAACGACCGACCAGTACAATGCATCATGTTCCCCTCCCTGATGAGTAAGCGTTAAGCTCATTATCTTTTCAATGTTTCCTCATATTATTATTATCTATCAAAAGGATTTTATTTTCCGTGTGTGTTTAGTGATACAGCCACTAACAAACAAAGCGGAATCTTAAGAGTGAGATGATGAATGACTTGGCACATCGTCAAGATGCTTTTATAACTCGTTAATAAATATGACAGATATAGATGGTTCGCTTCATTGCCCGATGACGTCCACATCACCTAATGGCCTTCATAAAAATGAGGGAGATGTATTATAATCTTTACTAATAATTTTGTCTTTATTCTTTAAAGGTAATTTTGTTTTTAAGTCATCGTAAGAATAAAAGCATTGTTTTTGTTATGAACACCTTCAATGTTTTTCATCGTAACTTTGTGAGATTATTTTTAAAATATTAAATATATTTATTCGTCCTATACAACATTCAATGCTTTCTCTTTCTTTTCTCTAGTGAATGAAAGCCCTTAACTGCTTCTGTACATAGTTCTTTCTTATTGGACTTTTAGTTTTTATAATTTATCAAGAAAAATTTTCACGCATTAAAGGATAATAGAATGAATAAGATTAAAAATTAACCTAAAATACGGATACTTCCGTGAGAAGCAACAAAACCAATCATTAAAGTTCACAAAATCAAAAGAGGAAATTTTCAAATAAAAAAAATCAAATTCAGTTCATCTCGATGACTTCCAAGGTTTCTTTTGAAATCTGTAAAGAATATTAAAAATGTTGCAATTACTTCGATCAGTATGGCTTATCTCTCACTCTGAACTTCTCCCCTCTATTTTACCGGTCAAATACCAGCTATGTTCTCTAACTTACTCTGCTGTCCAGGCCGCACAAGTGCTGGACAGTTCTTAATGTTACGTAAGCAATTTAGGTTCTTCGAGATTTAAACTTGATTTCGTACATTCAGTCATGTACTACCTACAACTACCTCAACGCTGATTAGCTGTACTTCGGAAAAGGCATGCAGACCCCTCTCTCTCCACTGCACAGTGGACAAGAATGGGACTTGAAGGGACAACAATACTTTTAGTTCAAAAACTAGCTTTATTTGGGATTAACATTGTTCTAAACCATTATAAAAGGAAAAAAATATCAAATCAGTACAAATCGGTGATTTTGAGCACATATATTCTGTAATTTGGTAATGCTGTAATTCTTATTTTCTTAGGAAATAAGTGAAATCATGGAAACTAAAGCAATAATATCTTAATTGTAATACATTTTGTACAATGGCCAATAAAGAATATAAAAATACAACAACAAAAAAGCTTCCTTTCAAGAGATTACATCATTGAAATAAGGTAAAAGCAAGTAAAATAAATGATTTGAAGATGATAAGGAATGCAAAACTAAATGCTAAATGGAGAAGCCATTTAGCCTATATAAGAGAAGCGCGTACATGATCTTCAGTTAAGGTACATGTCTCATTATGTTTATGGTCCTTCACTTGATATTTTAGAATCTGTAATGAGGAGCAGTCGAGCTTCATCTGGCAGATCTTTCTTAGATGTGTTTTTTATCTGATTTCTCATTGATGTTATTAGGGGATCGGATGAGCAGAATAACCGTCGCATTAAGTCCTCATTAGTTTTTTTTCTGGATATTTTCCGGCAAAATGACTCTGAACTTCTTAGTCTTTGTTTTTGGCTTCTTGGGCCTCTTCGGAGTAAAGTCCAATTGGCAGATTAAACTGTTCCATCACTGAATGTCCATGAATAGGAATTCTATGCAAACTCTGAGGCATATAATACCAGTTGTACTCTTCCACGTAAATTTTAGCGGTATTGATGGAGAAGGATTTGAATGCTGTGACATTTATATCAAACCCAGATGATAAAGTACACAAGATGATGTGCAAATTCTTCAGCAATTCTATCTTAATTCCAAGAATTTCACTTGATGTTTCAGCAAGCTGAAAAAATCTTCTAGCCGTATTTCCATCATTTGACGTCCCAAAACCTGACTGTTTTGGCATATCAATCACTAATCCTGTCCTATCACGAAAAGCTTTTTGTATTTTCGATTTTTGTTGCTGAACCTTCGCTTTTTTTTCTTTTGTTCTTGCCTGCCATTTCTTTATAGGCAACTTGTATGACAAGTGTAAGCAGCATTCCATAGATCTAATCCAGGCATGTAATGTTGATAGTCCATACATGATGCCATCATTTGAAACTTTCTCTGTCATTTATTAGCTTAGGTGATGCCCCCCACAAAGAACAGCATTGCATTGAGTTGGTGACAAGGGATAAAGAGGATGCCACTTTTCCATCTATCATTGTAAATGCTCACATCATGATGACGCTAACATCGTTTTTGACTTGAGTTGGTCTAAGTATATGTATAGCATTTTTTAAGTATTGCTCTCTTCTACTAAAACCTGTGAAGTTTCCTTCATGAATTTGAACCTTATAGGTCTGCAAAAAAAAAAAAAAAATGGTGATGGGGGCTTATTATTTTTCCATAAGATAATTTTCCCATTAGCTTCTGTCTTTCCACTCAGCTGTAAGGTACCATACAAGTTACAATAACAGGACTCGAAAATGACATCTCGTTCTTGGTTATCACTTCGAATCTGCTTGTAAACACTTTGACCAGTTGTGCCATCAAATCCAACTTTACAA
>NC_061090.1:2024552-2037052 GCF_015104395.2 Macrobrachium nipponense | reverse complement strand
CTTTGGAATAAAAGTTGAAAGTCTTGGTACCTCCTTCTTTCATTTTCACGTGAGGATCTCTTATATACTTCACCCACGGGACCATTGTGGAACTGCAAGATATATATATGTATATATATATAAACACAATTAGGAAAGTAGTCTACTTTTAATTTTATTTTTTTTTTGCTTTCACGTAGCTAGTGCTACACTTGAACGCACAGGACAATAAATTGTCGAAATAACGATCGCATGATGGTAAAAAAAAAAAAAAAAAATATTTATATGAACGTGCGCTCTTCAAAATTGTTATATAATTTGACTTCATCCCGCCCTGCATCTAAACACATCTGTTTGAATTATTCATGTATCGGTTAGCAGAAAAAAAAGAATCCAAAATATAAAGGAAAAGCAGAGTGAGTGAGTGTGTGTGTGTGTTAGAAAGAGAGAGAGAGAGGTGTAAATATTTTAGCCGAGACCATTTGTTTGCTCATTGCCACCTAGAATTTTCTTATGTTATTTAGAAAATGAATTTCGTACACATTTTATGACAAAAAGAGACAGACAGACATAGAGCAATTAGTGTAAGTATGCTCTCTGTTACTCGTCGAGGAATAAGAAATGTGAGGATTATTTCTCAGTCCCAGGAGCACCGGAAATTTTTATTATATTTTTAGCTCTGTCTCATGGCTGTTTGGAAGTCAGAAAAGTGGGGAAAAGTTGTTGCCACTAAGGCTGTATGCTTACATTTTATTTCATACTTTTATCTGTTCACCTTTTCTGAAATAAAAATGCTGTATGTCTCGATTGAAATAAGAACTGAATGCAGCGTTGATTCATAAGCGTAAACCAACGCTATGTGAATGCCAAGACTGTTTAATTAAAATGCAAGTAAAGATAGTGAAGTAATACTTTTGCTGAATAATCTTATCTAGTTGATATCCAATTTAAGAGCTTTAAAATGTTTGCTATTGAAGGTGTGATGGGCTCAATATAACGTCTATTTCTCAGAAAAAAAAAAAAAAATCCGACAAACTTGCCTCTGAAAGAACAGGCCAACTAACAAGGAAACAGCGCCTCAGTGGTGTGATCGGTATGGTCTTGGCCTGCCACCTCGGTGGCCGCGAGTTTGATTCTAGGGCATTCCATTGAGGTGTGAGATATGTGTATTTCTGGTGATAGAAGTTCATTATCGACGTGGTTCGGAAGTCGCGTAAAGCCTTTGGTCCCGTTGCTGAATGACCACTGGTTCCATGCAACGTAAAAACACCATACAAACAAACAAACAAGGAAACAAACACAAGAACATCGTTCAGCACTACTGGTAGATTGTCTAGGAAAACGAGGCCACGATAATGAAATATTTCCTTTTGAGGTATTGTAAGAAAAGCAATGGATAAAGCAACCCCCAATTTAGAGCCGGCCACTAGCTGAGAATATAAAAAAAAATTTGAAGACGATATTTACCACAACCATAACCAGAGTATGGCTCGTTTGGACTTAGAAAGCTGGGCGCCATTAATGGATGCATAAAGTTCCTGTTTATGGATGTCATCCAGAATGAGGATGGAATGAGTGTAGTTACAGAAAATATAGTGTTTTGAAGATGGAATAGAAGCGTCTGCTAGAGACTAGGGGGAGAGACTGAAAATGGATTGAACGTATATTATATTAAGGGAAGGGGTGAATTGTTTAGTTTGTAAAAGTTTCTGAAAGGAGCACACTCAAACGAGGACGTTAAATGAATGAAATTTTGTCTTATTTGAAGACACAATAGGAGGAAATAAGAACTGCGTCCTTGATCATCCAGATATCTAGGGCACCACTGATGTCCAATTTTCAGTCCAATCCTCAAGATATCTTACTTGTGGCGTCATCAAATTTGTCAATTGGTAATCTCAATGGATTCGAGGTGAATATTTCAAATCTGTTGGAACGCTATGCAACAATAGTTTTTCGTAGTTAAGTGATATTGCTACACATTTACCTAATGAACACTTGGGCGTATATTGTGAGGGATTTTTGAAAAAATCAACTCTTAGTGGTTTTTTACTTATTCTTATCAAATATATGCGATCTCTTTCATTAGAGAGCCTTATATTTTTCAGCTAAAAAAATCCTATAACCGTTTATTATTCCTTCCCAGGTGTTTTCAGTTTTGTATCTTTATTGCTTATTACCGCTCGCGTTTTATAGCTTTCATTTCCAAGTCTTTCCGAGAACTTACTTTTTCATTTCCCTAAGAGTGTGTACCCACTGGGTGTTCTCCTTTGAAATAATTTATTTCTATTGTTCATTTTAATTCCCAGAGAGTTTAGTTCGATTTGGTGAATTATGGTGTACTTCACCATGAGATAAGACATTTTTTTGTTATGTTTCGAACCAAATGGAATTCGGGATTTTTAGAGGGCAGTCTTTTAAAGTGCTAAAAGTTCTGTCTTGGTTTTTTTTCTTTAACTCCAAGCATAGTATCCTTATGGTCCAAGGAACTGACAATTTTGAAGGCTTTTATTTGTTGTCCTTTCTTGATTTATTTCCACAAGTGATCAGTATGGCGTCGGTATAAGATTTCTTTCTATACAGATTTATTACCTACGAAAAAAACTTACATCTTCAATTGCCCACAAAATAACATCATATTGGTCTATTGATTACATTAGAGTCATTTTGGCTTATTTAGTTGCTTTATTGGCACGCCGTTAAGGTCTACCTTTCTTCCAAACTTGATTTTTTTTTATATTGTGCTACCTACCACATTCATGTGCTTACAGTCTCTTATGGAATAAAATAATGCTTTTGCTTTTCATGGAAAAAATGACTTATGATTAAGAGCTATTAAGTTTAATTTATATGAATAACTGTAAGAGTCTGCGTCATCATTGATTCGTATTTGTGAGTGTATATTTATATTTAATAAACTTTATCTTATACTGATATGCTTCGAAAATGATAACGGCCTCAGAAATGAATTTCAGTCCTACTCATATTTTCCACTAATATATAAATAAGTACATAAATAAAATACCAATTTATTCTCTTTATTAGCGAAACCACGCAGTGAGTCCAGTAGTCCAAGGTGTATCAATTCTTAAACTCAAAATCACGTTGCTGGAAAACGAATTCTCCTTTACACAATGCAACTGGCTCTGGGGCGGGAGCTGAGAGCCTCATCGCTTTCTCTTTACCAGCGTTCGAATCTCTGATCAAAATAGACGGATTGGTCGCATCCTGAGGATGAATAGATCTCCAGTTTGGATGGAATGCAAGACTCGAATCATGAGTAGTAACACTGGCCTTTGATGCTGTCACTTTAACTGTGCAAAGTAATTTATCTATCTCTGTTAAAAACGATTTGATTCTATTTTTATAATAACTGTACTGGCAATCAAAATTTGATTTCTTGAGAGAGAGAGAGAGAGGATGAGGAGAGAGCCAGAGATGAGGAGAAGACGAGAGAGAGAGAGAGAGAGAGAGAGAGAGAGAAGAAAATAAATTTTTACAGAAGGAAGGAAAAGATTAGCGGAGAAACATATTATTTTGTGTATTGGTACACTGGCGTGTGCTTCAGAGAGTTGTTAGGGAAAACTCCTGTCAAAAAGTTGAATCACGTCCCTCCGCTAAAAATATAGCATTGGTTTTGCCGATTTTTGGGCGTCAGAAATATTTGGTAATAAAAGTTGGGAATAGGAAACTATTTTTCAGCATCACCAGAACCTCAATCTGTCTGCATTTTTTCATGGGTTATTTTTGCTTGTTTACGGTTCAATTTCACCGGTAAAATTAATTCTTTTGGTGCTGGGCTTCATAGGAGAACCATCTGTTTGGGCAGTACAAACTATAAAGAATATTAGTAGTTTTTGTTCTCCCGAAATACCTTTTAATTCTTGTAACTTGTTCGAATGTGGCGTTGTGCATCTTATCTCTTACTGACTACCTGTAAATCAGTTTCAATAAGAATTTAATTAGGAGAAATCTTTAAAAAAAACAATATATTTGAGGAATTTGTGAAATGAATAAAAACAATTTATTTGAGGAATTTGGGAAATGAATAAATGATCATATCTCTGATGTCTGTCCAACCCTTCTGGCTATGACATTTCCGGCTGTTTAGTTATTTCTGCCTTCAAGAGTCTCTGTGTCTAAGAACAACTTCAGCAATGCTGTATTTAAAAGGTTCCTTCTCCTTCATTTCTGTTTCATAGAAATGAAAAATTGCATTAATTTTGAGCAACAAATTTTGCCACTCGCTTTCAGTGATATGAACGATCCTTTTCATTTTCTTCCTCAAAAGTTCCCACAGTTTAGTTTTCTGTTAGAAGTTCAGGTTAAAAGGAATTTTCGTACAAATGTTTTTCATAGTTTTTGAATAAGTTGAATCTCTGTTAAGCTTCATTTCGTATCTGACTTTAGAGTGATATTCATAGCTTTCCAACAGCAACGTTGTCTGACATATTTGTGTTATAGATGTCTGAACAATATGAAAGGAATCGATTATCTGTCTACTGCCACGACAGAGAACCAGAAACGTTTGATGTGGCTTTTTATGCATGTGAAAGTTACAGTTACATTACCAAGGAACGCCTACCCTTGTTTATTTAGTTGGCCTTTTACCATCAATTACTATCGTTCATCTGAATGAAAACCAAACAAGATCAAATTTGTGATTAGGTAGTGGACGCGCCATGCTAGAATATTTGTATGAAGCCAATGTAACATAAGAAATGAAGGAAAACGGAATAATAGAGTTGTATCGGGATCTTCCTGTCACATGTTCTCATATAATCACAGTGATTGATCCATTGTGGGAGCTTAATACTGTCTCTCAGTGAGACCCCGTCAAAGGCAGTTACATTCACAATATCCCTTTGGGATGAGATTCCACACATCAAAGGTTGTCTTGATGGCCTTCACCGAGAGAGGGGTCTTCGTGGATGTTTACGAAAGGAGAGAGACCGTATGTGTGTCAGTCTGTATGTGTATAACTGATCATAAGAGTAGCTTCTTTTTTTGTGCTATTTCATATTTTATGACAGGGGATGGATTACCTAAGGATTTGGGTTAGTGAGAAGCTTCAGGTGTGATTGTGGTCTTTTGCCTGACTTATTTAACTCGTGGGCTATCCTACGGTTGACGCAGGTTTGAATGAGACTATATCGTAATGTGTACGGACAGAAAATACACCCTGAATGTTAGCTTCGTTTGCAAATGGAACAAAGAGTGGGGATGCCAGATGTTTGTCGAAGGGAAATGCAATAAATATGAAATTTCATGTTAAATTATTCTCACTCTCTCTCTCTCTCTCTTCACAAACACACACGCACTCACACACACAGACACACATGCACACGCACTGATACACACATACACACACATATGTATGTCTATAAAGATACATATACATACATGTTTGTATATAAATATACTTATACATTCACTATACATATACATGTATATTACCAATATATCTAAACAGGGAAAAGTTTGTATTCCATATACTTTAGGAAAACGGTTGGTCTCAGCATACAATTGTGTGTGTGTTTGTGTGTGTGTGTGTGTGCGCGCGCGTGTCTTTTGCGAATAGGTCATGCGGGTATGCAGGTGTTTGTGTCGGAAATTTGCCACTTAAGAAATAATTCCATCATGAGAGAAAACTGTTCAAAGCAAAAGAAACGAGGAAATGATTTTCATGCGAGCAGTGAGTAACATCAAACGTATAATGAGATGCCAGCACCAGGTATATGGAATATAAATGACTTCGCAGACTGAACAATTTTCATCATGTAATCTCAGAAGAATAGATGTATTTTTGTACTCAGTGTTTTCTACTAGAACCTCACATCAGAAAGAGATCGAATGAACTTATAACTATCGTCATGAGTTTAACACATCTCCGTCGTCATAACCAAAGAAGATATTGACTTCGTAAGTTATCATCAAACCGCAAGACACTCCAATGAGTATGGAAGTGAGAACCAACCGACTTAGCGTAAGATTATCGCAAGTCTAACATAACCTCACAGGGCGCCTTATTATACAAGGCAACAGCCCTAAAACATATACTTTAGGAAAACGGTTGATCTCAGCATACAATTGTGTGTGTGTGTGTGTGTGTGTTTGTGAGCGCGCGCGAGTCTTTTGCGAATAGGTCATGCGGGTATGCACGTATTTGTGTCGGAAATTTGCCACTTAAGAAATAAATCCATCATGAGAGAAAACTGTTCAAAGCAAAAGAAATGAAGAAATGATTTTCATGCAAGCAGTGAGTAACATCAAACGTAAAATGAGATGCCACCATCAGGTATATGGAATATAAATTACTTCGCTTTCTAGAGCAAATTGGTAATGACTAAAACTGATGATGATTACAGTAGCAGTCGGATCAAGTACGTTGTAAGGTAGTACAGGTAATTTTATGATGTGGCATTTCATTATCGGCTGTGAAAGGTGATTTAATAAATAAATGTGTGCGTAGGCAAAGCTCCATAATTATTATTCCTTCTCTCTCTCTCTCTCTCTCTCTCTCTCTCTCTCTCTCTCTCTCTCTCTCTCTATTTTATATTATCTTGCAATTATTGACATTAATGTCTGTCATCTCTAACCACATTAAAGAATTCCCTTTCTTAGCGTTAATGTCGTTCTTTTCCACAATTTTGTCCCTTTCATATCTCTGAGTATATGTGGCTAACGCTGTTATCATAACGAATAAAACAACTTATAGGAAAGCTTGCTACTGAAACGGTTATTCATTTCAGTAGAGATCATAAGCGATATTATTCTCATCTCTGTATACACTTACGGTCTTGATTAAGCAAAAACTAAATAGATTACCATGCTTTCCTATTCTAGCTAGCAGCACTCATCTGTTATGGTAATTAATGTATATTATGTTTCTTTAATAGAATAAAATTTTCCATGGAACATGTTGGCATCTCGACTGAGATTTCTTCTTTGATAAGAAATAAGCAAAGAAAATCCGAAGGAAAAACTTTAATGGAGCTCTGGGATGGCAATTAAACTGATTGGAATGACCATTATGTGCCTTAATGAGCGATACAGGTCGGTTTATAGAGCATTAAGAGATTTAATAGCTCGAGCTATATGGTAGGGTAGTGTTATTTAGTACAGGCTTTCAGAAAAGGACTGCTAGACTAATGATTTGTTTATCTGAATCGCTTGAAAGGAAGGAAATGTCATTAACCTCTGAGCAGATGGGCGATATATTTTGAACGTACGGGGTTACTGAGTTTTCAATATATTTCTCCCTCCTTTAAATTTTCGGGACATTTTTAAAAAGGGAAAAGTAAATGATCATTGGCTCCAGGGGGAGGCCAAGTATTTTTTCGGGGGAATACCATTGCAAAAACATCATAAAAAAGCAAGTGATCTTGAGTGGCTTTAAAAGGTGAAATACCTCAGCAGAGTTTCCTTATTTGAGTGAGAACTGTACTCGACAAGCGACACTCGGTTTTGGCCTTTTGTTCACACCTTGAAAGTCGCCTTCTTCTGTGTTCCTGAAGTACTGCAACTTCTTTGATGAAAGGTTACACTCAGTTCCCCCTGATGGAGACATGTTTCGTTATATTTACAGTAATTTCCCTCATGTCTGTGCGTGCGTCATTGGATCTCTATCTTTTATAGACAACATATTTTTAAAGGGAAAGAGTGACTGATAATTGTCTCCAGAGGAAGGAAAAGTATTTTTTTGGAGAATACTATAATAACAAAATCATAAAAACCACTCATCTTAACTAGCATTACGACTTCAAATAATGTAAACTTGATATTGAAAATCACGATGAAACATTT
This sequence comes from Macrobrachium nipponense, assembly GCF_015104395.2. Classification (NCBI taxonomy): domain Eukaryota; kingdom Metazoa; phylum Arthropoda; class Malacostraca; order Decapoda; family Palaemonidae; genus Macrobrachium; species Macrobrachium nipponense. The sequence goes on along the minus strand of NC_061090.1, from coordinate 2,029,267 downwards.
GAGGAGAATTTTCATATATGAGAGAAAATTTTCATCTACAAGCGACACTTGTTTTTGCCCCTTTTCCCACCCTTCAAGTTATCTACGTTCTTTAAGTATTAGAACTTCTTTGATTAAAACGGCATATTTAGTACTCCTGATGGAGATATATTCCAGTTTAATCACAATAATTTCCTTTACGTTTGCGACTCATTGGACCTATGTCGAAATAACACGAACATGCAAATGGTATGTTTTGAATAGCGGCTGACCAACTCGCCAGTTTAAATTATTCCACAATCGAAATTTAACTCGGTGTGAAGCAGGTGATAAAAAAGCAATAAATTGATATTAATGAATCAAATCAACTCCACGATTTCATGGATTATTTTTCGATATGTAGCAACTGGTGCTTTAAATCATATGTATATATATATATATCATATATATATACTTATATATATATATAGATATAGATACATATATATATATATATGTAATATTATATATTTATTATATAGATATAATAAGAACAATTATATATATATATATTATATATATCATACTATATAATATAGATATATATATATAATATATAATATATATTATATAATAATAAATATATAATATAATATCGTACATAACATATACATATATACATATAGATTTTTAAGGATGCTGCCTAAGAACGACAAAACCAAAGTGAAGTAAGAAATATATATTTATCAAATGAATTAAACTGATATTGACAAAATTACAATTGGCGGAAAGAAATATTATTCTATAAGAAACACTTTTAGGCATTGAGAAAATAAGTAAGAAATGAGACCAGTTTGATTTATGTGGGAGAGAGAGATGATATTATGAAATGAAAGAGAGAAGGATAAATATCTTGGTATCATGAAAGCAAAACCAATATAAAAGTATACAATATCACATGACGTTAAGAAGATGACCGATGTGAAGAATAAGTGGATAATTACTAGGCATTGCCTGAACAAACTACCGGGCAAAAAGAAAATGGAAAGACAGACATATCAAAAGAAATTCGATGGATAGGAGGTCATTGTGGGGCTGGATAGAGTCAGGTCGTAGAGGAAGAGAAACAAGTAGCAGAGGAGAAGTGTGCAACGTTGAGCACCAAAAGGGAAGGAAGAATTCCAATTAAAGGAAGGTGAGAAGAGAAGCCGTGTAGGAGCAGAATCTAAAATATGCGGCCTCCCAATCTCGCTCGTCTAGAACGGGAAAAAAAAAAAAAAAAAGACGCAGCGTTCTCCGGATGATTTGGAATTCGTAGCAGCACACTCGCTCGTTATGCTTTTGCGGTTTTTAAGCGGTTGATTCCACCAACGAAAGAACGCGTTAAGAGCTTCCTGGTAATGTGTACAAAGGAGTAGCACACTCTGCATTCGTAATCTAAAAAAGGGCAGGTGGTGTTGTCTGGTTTGTTATCAGTACTCAAGCTTCATGATGTTGATATGGAAAGTTGAGAATGCAAGGATAAGATAAGCCAACAAAACTGAACTTGGATGTGCCTTTCAGCAAAGGTTATCGTCCGCCTCCACGGAGGGATAAGAAGCGTTACCGTCACTGCCTGAGAGTTCTATTTTAGAATTCGAAACTACACTAAGAAATCGTTTGCACCATTATGAATACCCAGGCTACTAATACCTGCGATGTTCACGTATCTATCCTCGTTCTTTTTCTGTTCCTCTTCTCATGCGCGCATCTTATCCGAAATTGCATCCTTGAAAAATCATGCTCTTACATTCCTCTCACTTCTCTAGAAGCTTCTAATTAAACGAGTAAAAAATGGGTCGAAGTTTCTTCGACGCAATAAGTTTTCTGTGCAGCGTATAATCAAGGCCACCAAAATAGATCTTCAGTGGTCTCGGTATAATGCTGTAAGAGCCATGGCCCATGAAACTTTAACCACGGCCTCGCGGTGGCCAGGCTTATATGGTTGCCAGACGCACGATTATAGCTAATTTCAACCGTACATTAAAAAAAAAAAAAAACTACTGAGGCTAGAGGGCTGCACTTTGGTATGTTTGGTGATTGGAGGGTGGATGATCAACATACCAATTTGCAGCCGTCTAGCCTCAGTAGTTTTTAAGATCTGAGGGTGGACAGAAAAAAGTGCGAACAGACAAACAATGCCGGCACAATAGTTTTCTTTCCAGAAAACTAAAAATATATGAATATTTCGGTCGAAGTTGAGATGTTATTCTCCTCGAATTCTGTGCCTAGGTTGGTGGTGAAGATAAGGAATATCTCATAGTAAAAAGTTATTGTTTTGGGGGCGTTTTTTTTAATTCTTTTCCAGCAAATTATAAACAAAAATGAGATCGCAAACAGTGGGAGGGGCAGCAGAGTCAAACATGCGTTAAGAACGCATCATAGTATTGCTATCTATTTTTCACATCTGTAGATTTCTTGAAGACGGTTGCTCATAACAACAGCAACAACAACAGCACCACCACCAACAACTAAAATAATAATAATAATAATAATAATATATTGGAAGGAGACCCTCTTTCAAACAAGTTTTATTGAAAGATATTGCTGCATCAGCTGCATTCAACTTGTAAATAGTCTTCTCTATTTTTCTAACAATAGCTTTCTCTCTGCTACTACAACTGGCGAGTATTGCGCCGATATTACTCATCAGGAGGAGTCATTTCGGGGATATTGCTTAAAATTTATTTATTTGTCACAGTACATGAAACAAATAAAAAAATACAAGTCGATCTAGTGGCCAACGTTTCTCTCGGTATCATCCGAGCATGATCACGGCAGTGGATCGGAGTAGACTGTAGGTGTTGTCAAGATCTACTCAATATATAGCGGCAGGTCAGCAGGGGGTCAACCGCGAGCTGCGTTTCATTGGCCGGTGGCGCAATGCGCTCCAGCTATTGGTTGAAAGAAGTTTTCTTCAAGACGCTTCTCGTCGTTGAAGGTTGCGCTGTTGCAAGCTAGCTGATCGTCGAGGCTGGGGGCGGGGCAAGACTTCCCTGGGCGCTGTGTCACGACGGCTCGCGTTGTCATTGGCTGATGGGCTGCTTGTCTCATCTGGTATTCTTTGATCGGGAGTGTCGTTCGGTCTGGTATTATTTGTGCTATTATTTATGCATATAGGTCTCCTCGTGACACAGCGCCCAGGGAAGTCTTGCCCCAGCCTCGACGATCAGCTAGGCTGCAACAGCGCAAACCTTCAACGACGAGAAGCGTCTTGAAGAAAACTTCTTTCAACCAATAGCTGGAGCGCATTGCGCCACCGGCCAATGAAAACGCAGCTCGCGGTTGACCCCCTGCTGACCTGCCGCTATATATTGAGTAGATCTTGACAACACCTGCAGTCTACTCCGATCCACTGCCGTGATCATGCTCGGATGATACCGAGAGAAACGTTGGCCACTAGATCGACTTGTATTTTTTTATTTGTTCATGTACTGTGACAAATAAATAAATTTTAAGCAATATCCCCGAAATTGACTCCTCCTGATGAGTAATATCGGCGCAATACTCGCCAGTTGTAGTAGCAGAGAGAAAGCTATTGTTAGAAAAAATAGAGAAGACTATTTACAAGTTGAATGCAGCTGATGCAGCAATATCTTTCAATAAAATAATAATAATAATAATAATAATAAAAATGCCATCGTAATATTTCAGCATAATCTAACTGTGGACAACCAGGTCACATATTATTAATGAATAATTCTTAAGTAATGTCTTTCTCATGCCCTGTGTATATATTTTTGAATAATTGTAATGCCTTTCAGATAATACTTCATAGTGTCTTATAGAGAGAGAGAGAGAGAGAGAAAGTGCCTGGAAAGTGCAAATAACAACGTAATAGCAGCAGCAAACCCAGCAAAGAATACACGTTTGTTCTTTCGTTTGAAACTCTCATTGGCGTTCGGGTCACATATTTCTGAAGTCTGTGCTCCAAGTTTTAACAACTCTCGTTCCGGACTCGCGCGCAATAGCTTCTTTTTTCTTCCTTGGATATACGAGTTTATAACACTACATTATCTATAATAGTTTCAAGGGGGAATTAAGGTATCCATTTTCATCTTCATTATGAACATTTAAATACAGAGCTACAGTTAAAGAACTTTGTTGTTTATGTCTTATGACGTCATGCCTTCGTGATTTAGTTTTAGTGCTCCCTTTCTCTTTCTTCTTAAGAAAACATGATTGCATTTTCAAACGGTTAGCTAAATGAAGTGTGAGGAGACCCTGTCCACTGATTTCTTATTTTTCTAACAATAGTTTAGGATGATGGTTGCAGTACTTTCGAAGTGTAATTCTATAGTTACTGTTTTCCTTTCTTGATGTAGAGACTTACAGCACTGGTAATCTTCTTAGGCACGAAGATATGGTAATTCAGTTGTATTCCACATAGGAAAATTTGCTACATACACTGTAAACTTTGTCTCTTTCCTTAATAAACGTTCCAAGAAGAGGTCCATTGGAGGACGAAATTGTTGGGCATTTTCTGAGATAAACCAATTTCATTTCCATATGTGGAATACAACTGAATAGAGACTTACGAAGAGTGCAATATTCCTCAAAATGAGTAGGTTATAGAAAATATAATTTATTTCTACTTTGAAAGAGAGTCAGGGAGATAAACAGAGAGATGGAATGATATTAGAAAAGTAATACGGAAAAATTATTTTGTAGATGATTAAAGTCCCATAAGTACAGTGATAGTAAGTTCTGGAACATTG
>NC_061090.1:1995274-2024052 GCF_015104395.2 Macrobrachium nipponense | reverse complement strand
GCAAATGCATTTAGTTCCTGAAAAGACAACGAATCTACTAGGCCATATTCTATATACAATCTAAAAATCAATGAATAAGTTATAATTTCCTTCATGATCTGTTGATCTCACCTTTTCATTCGTATGTTTATTTCAAATTACGTCTTCCATGTAACACGGGTCTGAATGTTTTTACTTTTAATATAACCTTTTACATAAGACTTTGCAGACGAAAACCATGATTACTTTAGAGTACAATTAAAAAAAGACGGAAAATCTGAATTGTTTATTCTGTCATGAAAGTCAGTGTATAATTGAGTGCGCTTTTAAGAGCCTATCAGCCTTGCCTTTGATGAGTTTAATTAAACTTAATGGCTTAATTTAACTTTGTAAAATACCCTTGCGTGATTTTTTCATTCGACGCTCCTAACTGCGCTTTCCATGGAAATTCGAAAATCTCCGAAAGATGAAGGACGGAAGACTTTGCAATACACCATATTCAGTTCATTTTGAAGTCATTTGTGAATTATAGCGGGTGATGTAAGCAGATTTCTTGAACTTTCAGCAAAATAATTTTGTACCAAAATTCCTTCAATCTTCAATCCGCTTGTTTGTTGGCTCTTGTTACAGTCTTCAAGGTATTCTCTGTTCAGATGAATTTCGACTTATTTTGGAGCGGTTTGAAAAATACACATAACATGTAAGGATGGACCTCTTTTGAGAAAAGGAAAAGAGCTGCAGTCCCCGTAATTTGCAGTTTTCGAAATTGCAAAAACAAGAATTAATTTTTTGTGTTCTTGGTAGAATTACAGGAACCCCTATTTTACCAGGTGTAGCCAACCGAAGTAAAAGTGGCATAAGAATTACCTGTGTTAAAGATGGAATTGGTGAGGAAATTCTATCATTGTCAAGTGATGGAAGAAGCATGCCGCTTTTACGAGTAACGCTAGAAAAATCAAGTTTATTAGGCCGTGCATAATTCATTTTGCCTCCTTTTCATCTTGCCAGATAATACTTTATCGTAACAATTACAGATATGTAGTGAAGTAAAATTCTCACTGGGATGAATCGTGGAGAACCGAAATTACTTAGTACAAGCTCTATGTCCAGTACATAGTTTGAGCTGACGAGAAACTGTACCCAAGAAAACAAAAGTGTATCCATCTCACGGAGATTACGCTCCTGTATTTTATATCGTATTTGCTTGTTAAGTCCTGGACCTACGATATTTTGATTCCGAATAACGAACTCTACTATTTAGAATGTAGCTCCGAAATCAGATGAGAGTGAAAGCTTTACAAAGTTTACCGAATTCATACTCTCATCCACTAGTGTATACATTTTAATGAAATCTGAATTATTATACCTTATTTATCCATCTAGTAAAAGTAAAAAAAAAAATAGAAAAAAGTAATACGCTTATTGACGAGATTTTATATCTTTACCGAGAGAGAGAGAGAGAGAGAGAGAGAGAGAGAGAGAGAGAGAGAGTGGGGGGGGGGGGGTTGGGGGGTGGGGGTGGAGATATCTGATAGTTAAGAAGAGGTGGGGGGGGTGTTAAAACGACATTAAAACGACATTAGAACACTTAAACACATTACATTATGATTACGTAGGGCTTATAATAGGTCGTCATCCTCCAGTCTTATAAAGAGCATAGTTCTTAAGGGACAGAAGGTAGCCACAATCTCTCCAAATCTGCTTTCGATGGATATTCAATTATTTTCTACTTTTCCACCATGTTCCTGAACCTCCCTGAACCCCTTAATGAGGCTGTTTTGAACTGGAGAAGAAAACAGCTCTTTCCACGTATTGTTGTTGTAGATGTTTTTTAGGAAATCCCAAGATACAGAGAAATTCCTGATAGTAATTGCCCCTGTTTGTTCGGGTTTTAGTGGCCATTACTATGTTTACTCTTGTAAACCCTTGATGTTTCGTCACCAGGATAGCAAATTCGAAAACGATGATTAAGGAAGCAAAGAAATAATTGAAAACGTTAATAACCGTTCAAGTTACTCTTCCATTATAACACATGTGTAATTGTACGGAGTATTGGTATTTTAATCCCGAAGGTCTTAGATATTGAGAATTATATGATTATCTTCAACTGGGCATTAACTTTTGGCATTTTTAGTACATTACCAAGATAGTTAAAAATCTACCGTATTTTTGCGTAGGAAATGTTTTTGTTATAGCCAAACAAAAAGCATGTATAAATGCAAAAAATATTGGGATAGAAAAATAAAAATAATTACAAGTAAAAGCAACAAATAATTTAACTGCTGTACTGAAAGTGTAAAAAGCAATTGCACCGAGGTATATATTTCCAGTGCATTACAGATAATCTCAGGCTCTGCGTTAGTATGAGACTGTTCATTTCAGCTCTAATGGTATTAAAAATAGATATCAGTAAACGAGAGAGAGAGAGAGAGAGAAGAGAGAGAGAGAGAGAGAGAGATTGCAACACGTATTCATCAACTGAAATCTATACAACTATACAACACTATTTCTCAAATGATTGAAAAGGTGTAAGTCAAGCCAGTAATGTTGAACTCTTCAGAAGATTCTCGTGGACTATTTGTGAATTATAGCTGTAGACTTTATTCCTATGATTCTTATTTTATCAATAATGTTCTGCTTTTTTGGCCTATAAACATACTCGACATGAGGTGAAAACGATGTATGTAAGTTCAAAACTTGATACTTAAACATATATATTGAAGAACGTGGTTACTTTATATATATATATATATATATATATATATATATATATATATATATATATATATATATATATATATATATTATATATATCATATACATATATAATAATAATAATAATAATAATAATAATAATATAATAATAATAATAATATTCTGTAAGGCTATTTTTATCTACTTTTGCAGTGTTATTTGATGATAATCTCCTAAGAACCTATTTGTTAATAACAGTAACTGTTCAACTTTCGTTACATTTATCTTAGTGGACCTACGTACAGGTTAATAATAGTCCTTGTTCAATTTTCATTACATTTATCTCAGTGAAAACGGTTTTAGTTTCTATATGTCCGCTGCTTAATGAACGCAGAGGGAAATAAATATAAGTAAAACAAAAATTAAGCAAATGTACAGACATGACATAAGGCTGCTGTTCTCTCTCTGACCTTCTCCAAATAGATATTCGCTTTCAGACACAAACAAATACCCAGTTGCCAATGCCCTCGCACCATTCACTAGCTTCCAGTATTATCCACGAAAAAGCGACAATGAAAGGATGGGGCTAATGGAACTGAAAGATCCTTTACTGGCTTTCGTAACAAGTCGTGAAAATCTTCAAAGATTCATTTGTAAACAGACGGCTGCTTTGAAATATGGAAGAGCCTACAAATGGATCAGCTCCGAGCTCCTTTATGGAAAGTAAATTCTGGTATATGGACGCTTCAAAGGAACCGTTATTACTGTATTGCCTTTTAGACAAAATCGTAAGTTCCTCGTTGGAAGAATGGGTTACGTGCTCCCCTACCGATCCGGTAGTCGCGAGTTCGATTCCCCGCTCTGGTAACGTGTAATCACAGGAATTTATTTCTGGTGATTAGAAATTCCTTTCTCGATATAATGCTGTTCGGATCCCACAATAACCTGTAGGTCCCGTTGCTAGGTAACCAATTAGTTCCTAGCCACATAAAAATATCTAATCCTTCGGGCCAGGAAGTTAATGAACTTCGCTAAATGGTGGGAGCGGGAGGGTTGGGACGAAGGAAAAAAAAGCATAAGGAGAAGAGTTATTGGTTAAAAGAGATTTGATGGTTAAGAGACTGCAATTGCGCGAGAAGGTTCCATATTCTTCTTTTACATGTCCATATGAACGTCCCAATGCCTTCGTAAATTATTAATATTTTCAAAAGTTAGAAAATTGCAGAAGGGGATGAAGTCACCTTACCGGCGATCTGCCTTTCAAACTTATTCACTGTTTTCTAATTGTAAGCTTCAGCCAAGACTATTTCAGTGCTCGACAATCATACTGAAAGCAATAGAAAGAAACAAAAATTCAAGTAAATTACTCATAGCTTAATGGTTTATATAAACAGGCTAAGATCCTTACTTGATGAAATGCAATTTTTTCGAACCATAATTGAGGTCAAGACATAACTGCTTTTGTGATGAGCTCACGTACAGGATTAGACCGATCATGAGATCTTACGAATTTTCTTCAGAATATTAGTAATTCTAATTCAAAATTTTTTTCTTTTGTATTCACTTATCTTTCCCAACTTAAATAAAAATCCAGTTATATCCAGACTAACATATGTCATTCAGTTTTGTGTTTATTCCTAATTTTCGATGCCTAAAAGTGTTATTTTTCAATGGTTCTTTAAGACGAATAGCACTAGTCTAAAACCGCATAACCAAAACAATAAAATTAGTATGTATTATGTGTAGTTCCTCGTTGGACGAGTCGGTTACATGCTCGACTACCGATCTCAGGGTCCGGGTTTGATTCCCCGCTCTGCCAACGAGGAATCAGAGGAATTTGTTTCTGGTGATAGAAATTCATTTCTCGGTGTGGTTCGGATCCCACAATAAGCTGTAGGTCCCGTTGCTAAGTAACCAACTGGTTTCTAGCCACGTAAAAATATCTAATCGTTCGGGTCAGCCCTAGGAGAGCTGGAAATCAGCTCAGAGGTCTGGTGAAACTAAGATATACTTAACATTATGTGTCTGTATGTGCGTGCGAGAGAGAGAGAGAGAGAGAGAGAGAGAGAGAGAGAGAGGAGAGAGAAGAGAGAGAAAGAGTGATGAAAAGGGGAGGGGAAGGGGAGAGACAGGGAATTTTTCTTCTCCAGAATGAATTTGGTAAATGAACCAGAACCAATTAGCTTCAAATGTTCGGCCGAGCGAAGAAAGAGATCAGATACCTACTCCCTTTCACACTATTATTGCAACAGGGAAATTGTACCTTTTCTTTCCTGAATCCCCAAAATCATTTCCTACCTATCAAAAATTCATTTTTCTTATTATACGATAAAATGTGAAAAGATTTCCGTGGGTAGAGAGACAAAATAAAGGCAAGAAGACGAAAGTCGTAAAAGCGAGTAATGACAATTTAATGTCGTTCAGAGAAGGGAAATAAAAGGGGAGTCCTCAAAGAGAAACAAATAAAACAAACGACCCACCAGTGCAATGCATCATGTTCCCCTCCCTGATGAGTAAGCGTTAAGCTCATTATCTTTTCAATGTTTCTTCATATTATTATTTCCTATCAAAAGGATTTTATTTTCCGTGTGTGTTTAGCGATACAGCCACCAACAAACAAAGCGAAATTTTAAGAGTGAGATGATGAATGACTTGGCACATCGTCAAGATGCTTTTATAACTCGTTAATGAATATGACAGATATAGATGGTTCGCTTCATTGCCCGATGACGTCCACATCACCTAATGGCCTTCATAAAAATGAGGGAGATGTATTATAATCTTTACTAATACTTTTGTCTTTCTTCTTTAAAGGTAATTTTGTTTTTAAGTCATCGTAAGAATAAAATAGCATCGTTTTTGTTATGAGCACCTTCAATGTTTTTCATCGTAACTTTGTGAGATTTTTTTTAAAATATTAAATATATTTATTCGTCCTATGCAACATTCAATGCTTTCTCTTTCTTTTCTCTAGTGAATGAAATTCCTTAACTGCTTCTGTACATAGTTCTTTCTTATTGGACTTTTAGTTTTTATAATTTACAAAGAAAATTTTCACGCATTAAAGGATAATAGAATGAAAAAGATTGAAAATTAACCTAAAATACGGATACTTCCGTGAGAAGCAACAAAACCAATAATTAAAGTTCACAGAATCAAAAGAGGAAATTTTCAAATAAAAAAAATCAAATTCAGCTCATCTCGATGACTTCCAATGTTTCTTTTGAAATCTGTAAAGAATATTAAAAATGTTGCAATTGCTTCGATCAGTATGGCTTATCTCTCACTCTGAACTTCTCCCCTGCATTTTACCGGTCAACTACCAGCTATGTTCTCTAAAACTTACTCTGCTGTCCAGGCCGCACAAGTGCTGGACAGTTCTTAATGTTACTTAAGCAATTTAGGTTCTTCGAGATTTAAACTTGATTTCGTACATTCAGTCATGTTCTGCCTATAACTACCTCAACGCTGATTAGCTGCACTTCGGAAAAGGCATGCAGACCCCTCTCTCTCCACTGCACAGTGGACAAGAATGGGATTTGAAGGGACAAAAATACTTATAGTTCAAAAACTAGCTTTATTTGAGATTTACATTATTCTAAACCATTATAAAAGGGGAAAAAAATATCAAATCAGTACAAATCGGTGATTTTGAGCACATATATTCTGTAATTTGGTAATGCTGTAATTCTTATTTTCTTGGGAAATAAGTGAAATCATGGAAACTAAAGCAATAATATCTTAATTGTAATACATTTTGTACAATGGCCAATAAAGAACATAAAAATACAACAACAAAAAAGCTTCCTTTCAAGAGATTACATCATTGAAATAAGGTAAAAGCAAGTAAAATAAATGATTTGAAGATGATAAGGAATGCAAAACTAAATGCTAAATGGAGAAGCCATTTAGCCTATATAAGAGAAGCACGTACATGATCTTCAGTTAAAGTACAGTGATGCTCAAATCTCATGCGACTTGACTCCATAGGATTTCGTTCAAAATTCACTAACTGGCAACCTAGCATGCTCCATATTTATCTATTATTTCAATGCGGAAACGCGATTATTGCATACAATATGGACATAATATGTTTCATAAGAGTGAAATCTGTCATATATTTCAAAACTGTAAGAAAATGTAATGTGTAGCAAATTTCAGAAAAAACTCTTTCGAAACATTTTCAAAACTTTCGTTCACACATCGCTGAAGCATTTGACCAAAATGAAGTCGTTATCAAGCATCAGTTCAAATAGATAAAAGAAAAACGAAAAAAATTTCATAACATTAATAATGCTTCCAAAGCCAACATAAAATTTGAAATAGTCCTATTTGATTGCTTTTACACGTTAATGCTGAAAAAAAATTTAAATATGTATATACAAAAGTAGAATGCGCCCACCGATATCGACGTGTGAGGGGAGCGTGTGTGACGTATCATTAGTGTCGGTGCAACAACCACCCAGTGTAACATAAGTAGGTCTACACTGAGTAGCGACAATGCAATTATCTTGAAAACACTTACTTTATATATTTGGATTTTCATACATAATTAATTGTTATAATTCTTAAATATTTTAAAAAATTATGGCATACTAGCAAATATTCGCCAATGCAATTATTCATTTTTCAAAGCCAGGATATTGTTCCTAGACCTAGGTGTTAGATTTCTTTAGTTTACAATTAACAGTCACATCTCCCTATTAACAATTTCTGACCAGAAAGCAAATGAGGTTATCAATACATTCTTGTTCTTCAAGTTACCTTATGAAAGAATAAATTATACACCAAAAGCGAGGAGGACTTTTAAGAAAATAATATTTTAAACCAGTTGAAAAACAAGTGTTCCACACGCCTTGATATTAATACTTATGATATTTCGATTAATAGTCATCTTCTCCATATAATCAAAATCATCATCTTTTATTCCTCATAGAACAGGTAATCTCTACAAATAGAAACATTAGTAACATTACATCTCATAAGGCTTAGATTATTCTTTTAGGCCTATAAATCATTTTGCAACATATAGGCAGCTTAAACGTAGCCTAAAACTTCAAGATTCAAAGAAAACTGGTTGTAATTCATATTCTTATTGTATTCGTCAAAAAACAGATAATCTCTACAAATAAATTTATTAATAACAGATTATATCTCAGAAGGCTTAGATTATTTTTTTAGTCCTATAAAACATTTTGCAACATACAGGCAGCTTAAACAGTCGAAAGCTTCAACATTCAAAGAAAACTTGTTTTAATTCATATTCCTACGTTGAAAATGTTGTTATGGCTGTTGAGCTTATTAGGTCTACTGTCATACTGCAGCAGACGTAATGTTGACCAGTCCGAGGAGCATGTAAAGTGTGCTTTCATTGATGGCACAGCTAACCTTATCACACCGCACTTTGAAATTAGCAGCGTAAAAAAAGAAAATCAGTTCAAATCACACAGATTACGAATTATACCAATGCATAAAAGGGATCATATTTATATAACCATAAGGAAAATAGGGCTAGCTGTGAATTCACAAACTTTTCGACATGTATGACATTAGAAAAAAAGTATAACACTACTTGGCAACATCACGTCGAGTCTGAGAATCTGGACGATACAAAAAGAATCATGTCGCATAAGATTTGAGCACCACTGTACATGTCTCATTATGTTTATGGTCCTTCACTTGATATTTTAGAATCTGTAATGATGAGCAGTCGAGCTTCATCTGTCAGATCTTTCTCAGATGTGTTTTTTATCTGATTTCTCATTGATGTTATTAGGGGATCGGATGAGCAGAATAACCGTCGCATTAAGTCCTCATTAGTTTTTTTCTGGATATTTTCCGGCAAAATGACTGAACTTCTTAGTCTTTGTTTTTGGCCTCTTGGGCCTCTTCGGAGTAAAGTCCAATTGGCAGATTAAACTGTTCAATCGCTGAACGTCCATGAATAAGAATTCTATGCAAACTCTGAGGCATATAATACCAATTGTACTCTTCCACGTAAATTTTAGCGGTATTGATGGAGAAGGATTTGAATGCTGTGACATTTATATCAAACCCAGATGATAAAGTACACAAGATGATGTGCAAATTCTTCAGCAATTCTATCTTAATTCCAAGAATTTCACTTGATGTATCAGCAAGCTGAAAAAATCTTCTAGCCGTATTTCCATCATTTGACGTCCCAAAACCTGACTGTTTTGGCATATCAATCACTAATCCTGTCCTATCACGAAAAGCTTTTTGTATTTTCGATTTTTGTTGCTGAACCTTCGCTTTTTTTTCTTTTGTTCTTGCCTGCCATTTCTTTATAGGCAACTTGTATGACAAGTGTAAGCAGCATTCCATAGATCTTATCCAGGCATGTAATGTTGATAGTCCATACATGATGCTATCATTTGACAGGTGTCTCTTTGAAACTTTCTCTGTCATTTATTAGCTTAGGTGATGCCCCACACAAAGAACAGTATTGCATTGAGTTGGTGACAAGGGATAAAGAGGATGCCACTTTTCCATCTATCATTGTAATGCTCACATCATGAATGACGCTAACATCGTTTTTGACTTGAGTTGGTCTAAGTATATGGATAGCATTTTTTAAGTATTGCTCTTCTTCCACTAAAACCTGTGAAGTTTCCTTCATGAATTTGAACCTTATAGGTCTGCAAAAAAAAAAAATGGTGATGGGGGCTTATTATTTTTCCATAAGATAATTTTCCCATTAGCTTCTGTCTTTCCACTCAGCTGTAAAGGTACCATACAAGTTACAAATAAACAGGACTCGAAAATGACATCTCGTTCTTGGTTATCACTTCGAATCTGCTTGTAAACACTTTGACCAGTTGTGCCATCAAATCCAACTTTACAAATTAACTTGAACTGCTTTATTTCTAAATCTGTTTCATTCAAAGACACTACTTCAAATATTCTCCTTGTTGTGTGGTCTAATAAATCTTGTAAGGTCACTTCTGCAGAATAATCAGTTACTAACCAATTTTCAGGAGAAGGTAAGCACTCTTCTTTGGCAGAACGAACATCGTTGTAAGAAGGAAAAACTTTTGATTTTTTCTCAAGTGTTTTATTCCTCAAATTTTGATATCTTCTTTTTGAAAGGCCACAGTCTAAGATCAATGCCAGAGCTTCATTTGCAGAAAAAGAACACTCTGTGATATTTTCTGATGAAGTACATTGGTTTTCAGTAGAAATTTGGGCTAAAGATTCAGCCATTCTAGATGCATATGTGAGCCTATGAGGAGATATGTTAACAAGCTCTGCAGTTTTCCTTCGTTTTGTTTTCTGGGATGAGGCCTGAAAACTCTCTGTTGTAGGTCGTCCTCGAGATTTCTTAGGAGTTTCATTTTCTGGGTTTTGATACACTTTAGCATCAAGCCAACCTTGGTACTTACTTAGAAATAACTTTGTGGTTCTGTTAACAGTTCTCCACTTAATTCTTAAGTTTTTCAGAAAGTTAATCACAATATTTGTTGCTATAGTGTCATCACGTATAATATTTTCAGTCTTTCCAAACAGAAAATTATGTAGTTTACCATCATGAAAACTATGCATATGTCCATTCTTTATCGCTTCAATGGCTTCATTAAACAGATATGGGTTAGTAACATCCACTTTCATGCACCTTGTTATTGTCCTATATCTGAAATAAAAAGATATAATGGCTCATCATTACTCTTAAACCTGATATCTTCATCTTTTGATAATATTTTTTTCATAGTTGTCCAGATAATTATATTCTCTGTAAAAAAAGTGGCAGTTACTGGCAAACAGTTTTTCGTCCTATTGTTTGGGACTTAATTATCTACCATTTAACACCATTGGGAATCTTTGCAAAGCCTTGCAATTTTGTGCGCTCTATCATAAACTTTTATATGCCTAAAATTTTCAACAAATTTTGAGGGACTTATATCAAACACTCTTGCACCCAACATTTAGATCATAAATATAAAGATCAATAAGGCACAAAAAAGTAATTTAGAAATATGAGTTTACTCCACAACACACCTTTCGTAAACCGTGGCTAAAGAAACAATAAAATGTTTTTGTATGGAAAAACAGTGTGCAGCCAAGAACAACTTGTTTAGTCGTGTTTAAGCCTGTAAAACACTGATACTAACAACTACTTGCAATATATAATATTGCATTCCTTTGTCACTAATGTATGTATTTTTGATTTTTATGATCCTCATGATAATTTGGAAAAGTCAAAAATTTAATTTTGTCCACCTGCTGGCCCACCGTGCACTGGGGTCTATCGCATACATACCTCTCCTCTCTCTCTCTCTCTCTCTCTCTCTGTATATATATATATATATATATATATATATATATATATATATATATATATATATATATATATATACATATATTATATATATATATATATCTATATGATATATATATATATTATCTATATATATATATATATATATATATATATCTATATATAATATAATATATATATTATATATATATATATATATATATATATAATATATATGATATATAATATAGATTTATATATATTTGCACACACTTATTTATATATATATATATATATATATATATATATATATATATATATATCTACAATTTAATGTATACACACACAAATACACACACACACTCACACACACACACACACACACACACACACACACATATATAATATATATATATATATATATATATGTACATATAATTTAATGTTGCATATGCTTCGATACCTGATATAATTCGCGAAAAGTTTGCCAATAATCGGAGGAAAGTAGGACGCCTCAGTAGGTAAGCGAGCAAGAGAGCAAAAGATGCGGTACCCGAGAACTGAATACTTAATTTCCTTAAAGGTCACGTAGCTGAGATATTCAGTAATAAGGATTATTTTGCTTTGCATTGAAATGGTATGATTTTGGAAATATCTTCTCATTATTCCACAGTTTCGTAGTTGAATAAAAGGTTTGACTGATGTGCTATGTTTTGCAGCTTTATAACTGCTTACAGAACAACGAACGCAAAGAACATTAATCAAAAGATGTTTTATGCTTTGTAGGTAAGGGTTATGGCATTTACCATTTCATTGTTTTTGCTTTGTGCAGGCTTCTACAGTAGTCACAGGCTTGGTACATGTTACTGGCAACATTAGTTAAGTTAGTTACATAGAGTGTATTTGGATATCACAAATTTACCTACTGTGTCATCATCGGCCAATGCCTGGTTCTCCTTAGTCCTCACATGGGTGAGAAGGGTGTGAGGGCGTTGATCCTATGCGCGTATGAACGGTTTGTGGAACAACACTGGGGAACAGTGCAAAGACCTGCCCCTTGCCTCTGCCGCTTATGAGCAACCTTTAAACTTTCGGTGTAATATATGGCCTCATTTAATTAACATCTCTTTTGATTTATCGTAGGAATTTAGGCAGCCTTCGTGGTTCCGTGACATTTTGTAGACACTATTTCATAAAAAAAATATTATTTTCTCACTCTAACTCGTCTCTCTCTCATATCCGAGTAATATAATATATATATATCTATATATATATATATATATATTATATATATATAATATATATTCATTTCAGATAGATATATACATAAATACACACACAACGCACACACACACACACACACATATATATATATATATATATATATATATATATATATAATATATATATATATATATATATATATATATATGTATATACAATTAGGAAAGCAGTCTACTTTTAATTTTTATTTTTTGCTTTCACGTAGCTAGTGCAACACTTGAACACACAGGACAATAAATTGTCGAAATAACGATCGCATGATAGTGGAAAAAAAAAAAACAATATTTATATGAACGTGCGCTCTTCAAAATTGTTATATAATTTGACTTAATCCCGCCCTGCATCATAGCACAACTGTTTGAATTATTCATGTATCGGTTAGCATAAAAAAAAAGAATCCAAAATATAAAGGAAAAGCAGAGTGAGTGAGTGAGTGTGTGTGTGTTAGAGAGAGAGAGAGAGAGAGAGAGAGAGAGAGAGAGAGAGAGAGAGGCGTAAATATTTTAGCTGAGACCATTTGCTTGCTCATTGCCACCTAGAATTTTCTTCTGTTATTTAGAAAATGAATTTCATACAAATTTTATGACAAAAAGAGACAGACAGACATAGAGCAATTAGTGTAAGTATGTATTCTGTTACTCGTCGAGGAATAAGAAATGTGAGGATTATTTCTCAGTCCCAGGAGCACCGGAAATTATTATTATATTTTTAGCTCTGTCTCATGGGTGTTTGGAAGTCAGAAAAGTGGGGAAAAGTTGTTGCCACTAAGGCTGTATGCTTACATTTTATTTCATACTTTTATCTGTTCACCTTTTCTGAAATAAAAATGCTGTATGTCTCGATTGAAATAAGAACTGAATACAGCGTTGATTCATAAGCGTAAACCATCGCTATGTGAATGCCAAGACTGTTTAATTAAAAAGCGAGTAAATACAGTGAAGTAATACTTTTGCTGAATAATCTTATCTAGTTGATATCCAATTTAAGAGCTTCAAAAGTTTGCTATTGAAGGTGTGATGGGCTAAATATAACGTCTATTTCTCAGAAAAAAAATATCCGACAAACTTGCCTCTGAAAGAACAGGCCAACTAACAAGGAAACAGTGCCTCAGTGGCGTGATCGGTATGGTCTTGGCCTGCCACCTCCGTGGCCGCGAGTTATATTCTCGGGCATTCCATTGAGGTGTGAGATATGTGTATTTCTGGTGAAAGAAGTTCACTCTCGACGTGGTTCGGAAGTCGCGCAAAGCCGTTGGTCCCGTTGCTGAATAACCGCTGGTTCCATGCAACGTAAAAACACCATACAAACAAACAAACAAGGAAACAAACACAAGAACATCGTTCAGCACTACTGGTAGATTGTCTAGAAAAACGAGGCCACGATAATGAAATATTCCCTTTTGAGGTATTGTAAGAAAAACAATGGATAAAGCAACCTCCAACATAGAGCCGGCCACTAGCTGAGAATATAAAAAAAAAAAAAAAAAAAAAAAAAAAAATTTGAAGACGATATTTACCACAACCATAACCAGAGTATGGCTCGTTTGGACTTAGAAAGCTGGGCGCCATTAATGGATGCATAAAGTTCCTGTTTATGGATGTCATCCAGAATGAGGATGGAATGAGTGTAGTTACAGAAAATATAGTGTTTTGAAGATGGAATAGAAGCGTCTGCTAGAGACTAGGGGGAGAGACTGAAAATGGATTGAACTTATATGATATTAGGGGAAGGGTGAATTGTTTAGTTTGTAAAAGTTTCTAAAACGAACACACTCAAACGAGGACGTTAAATGAATGAAATTTGGTCTTATTTGAAGACACAATAGGAGGAAATAAGAACTGCGTCCTTGACCATCCAGATATCTAGGGCACCACTGATGTCCAATTTTCTGTTCAATCCTCAAGATATCTTCCTTGTGGCGTCATCCCATTAGTCAATTGGTAATCTCAATGGATTCGAGGTGAATATTTCAAATCTGTTGGAACGCTTTGCAACAACAGTTTTTCGTAGTTAAGTGATATTGCTACACATTTACCTAATGAACACTTGGGCGTATATTGTGAGGGATTTTTGAAAAAATCAACTCTTAGTGTTTTTTTACTTATTCTTATCAAAATTATGAGATATCTTTCATTAGAGAGCCTTATATTTTTCAGCTAAAAGAATCCTATAACCATTTATTATTCCTCCCCAGGTGTTTTCAGATTTGTATCTTTACTGCTTATTACCGCTCGCGTTTTATAGCTTTCATTTCCAAGTCTTTCCAAGAACTTACTTTTTCATTTCCCTAAGAGTGTATACCCACTGGGTGTTCTCCTTTGAAATACTTTATTTCTATTGTTCATTTTAATTCCCAGAGAGTTCAGTTCGATCTGGTGACATATGGTGTACTTCACCAGGAGATAAGAAACTTTCTTGCTAAGTTTCGAACCAAATGGAATTCGGGAGTTTTAGAGGGCAGTCTTTTAAAGTGCTAAAAGTTCTGTCTTGTTTTTTTTTCTTTAACTCCAAGCATAGTATCCTTATGGTCCAAGGAACTGACAATTTTGAAGGCTTTTAGTTGTTGTCCTTTCTTGATTTATTTCCACAAGTGATCAGTATGGCGTCGCTATAAGATTTCTTTCTATACAGATTTATTACCTACGAAAAAGACTTACATCTTCAATTGCCCACAAAATAACATCATATTGGTCTATTGATTATACTAGAGTCATTTTGGCTTATTTAGTTGCTTTATTGGCACGCCGTTAAGGTCTACCTTTCTTCCAAACTTTACTTTTTTTTGATATTGTGCTACCTACCACATTCAGGTGCTTACAGAGTCTCTTATGAAATAAAATAATGCTTTTGCTTTTCATGGAAAAAATGACTTATGATTAAGAGCTATTAAGTTTAATTTATATGAATAAATTGTAAGAGTCTGCGTCATCATTGATTCGTATTTGTGAGTGTATATTTATATTTAATAAACTTTATCTTATACTGATTTGCTTCGAAATGAATTTCAGTCCTACTCATATTTTCCACTCATATATAAATAAGTACATAAATAAAATACCAATTTATTCTCTTTATTAGCGAAACCACGCAGCGAGTCCAGTAGTCCAAGGTGTATCAATTCTTAAACTGAAAATCACGTTGCTGGAAAACGAATTCTCCTTTACACAATGCAACTGGCTCTGGGGCGGGAGTTGAGAGCCTCATCGCTTTCTCTTTACCAGCGTTCGAATCTCTGATCAAAATAGACGGATTGGTCGCATCCTGAGGATGAATAGATCTCCAGTTTGGATGGAATTCAAGACTTGAATCATGAGTAGTAACACTGGCCTTTGATGTTGTCACTTTAACTGTGCAAAGTAATTTATCTATCTCTGTTAAAAACGATTTGATTCTATTTTTATAATAACTGTACTGGCAATCAAAATTTGATTTCTTGAGAGAGAGAGAGAGAGAGAGAGAGAGAGAGAGAGAGAGAGAGAGAGAGAGAGAGAGAGAGAAGAAAATAAATTTTTACAGAAGGAAGGAAAAGATTAGCGGAGAAACATATTATTTTGTGTATTGGTACACTGGCGTGTGCTTCAGAGAGTTGTTAGGGAAAACTCCTGACAAAAAGTTGAATCACGTCCCTCTGCTAAAAATATAGCATTGGTTTTGCCGATTTTTGGGCGTCAGAAATATTTGGTAATAAAAGTTGGGAATAGGAAACTATTTTTCAGCATCACCAGAACCTCAATCTGTCTGCATTTTTTCATGGGTTAGTTTTGCTTGTTTACGGTTCAATTTCACCGGTAAAATTAATTCATAGGAGAACCATCTGTTTGGGCAGTACAAAGCATAAAGAATATTAGTAGTTTTTGTTTTCCCGAAATATCTTTTAATTCTTGTAACTTGTTCGAATGTGACGTTGTGCATCTTATCTCTTACTGAGTACCTATAAATCAGTTTCAATAAGAATTTAATTAGGAGAAATCTTTAAAAAACAATTTATTTATGGAATTTGTGAAATGAATAAATGATTATTATCTCTGATGTCTGTCCAACCCTTCTGGCTATGACATTTCCGGCTGTTTAGTTATTTCTGCCTTCAAGAGTCTCTGTGTCTAAGAACAACTTCAGCAATGCTGTATTTAAAACGTTCCTTCTCCTTCATTTCTGTTTCATAGAAATTAAAAATTGCATTAATCTTGAGCAACAAATTTTGCCACTCGCTTTTAGTGATATGAACGATCCTTTTCATTTCCTTCCTCAAAAGTTCCCACAGTTCAGTTTTCTGTTAGAAGTTCAGGTTAAAAGGAATTTTCGTACTACTGTTTTTCATAGTTTTTGAATAAGTTGAATATCTGTTGAGCTTTATTTCCTATCTGACTTTAGGGTAATATTCTTAGTTTTCCAATAGCAACGTTGTCTGATATATTTATGTTGTAAATGTCTGAACAATATGAAAGGAATCGATTTTCTGTCTACTGCCACGACAGAGAACCAGAAATATTTGATGTGGCTTTTTATGCAAGTGAAAGTTACAGTTACATTACCAAGGAACGCCTACCCTTGTTTATTTAGTTGGCCTGTTACCATCAACTACCATCGTTCGTCTGAATGAAAACCAAACAAGATCAAATTTGTGATTAGGTAGTAGATGCGCAATGCTAGAATATTTGTATGAAGCCGATGTGACATAAAAAATGAAGGAAAAAAGAATAATAGAGTTGTATCAGGATCTTCCTGTCACATGTTCTCATATAATCACAGAGTGATTGATCCATTGTGGGAGCTTAATACTGTCTCTCAGTGAGACCCCGTCAAAGACAGTTTCATTCACAATATCCCTTTGGGATGAGATTCCACACATCAAAGGTTGTCTTGATGGCCTTCACCGAGAGAGGGGTCTTCGTGGATGTTTACGAAAGGAGAGAGGCCGTATGTGTGTCAGTCTGTATGTGTATAAGTGATCATAAGAGTAGCTTCTTTTTTTTGTGCTATTCCATTTCATATTTTATGACAGGGGATGGATTACCTAAGGATTTGGGTTAGTGAGAAGCTTCAGGTGTGATTGTGACTTATTTAACTCATAGGCTATCCTACGGTTGACACAGGTTTGAATGAGACTATATCGTAATGTGTACGGACAGAAAATACACCCTGAATGTTAGCTTCGTTTGCAAATGGAACAATGAGTGGGGATGCCAGATGTTTGTCGAAGGGGAATGCAATAAATATTATGAAAATTCATGTTAAATTATTCTCTCTCTCTGATACACACACATACACACACTTATGTATGTCTGTAAAGATACATATACATACATGTTGTATATAATTATACTTATACATTCACTATACATATACATGTATATTACCAATATATCTAAAGAGGGAAAAGTTTGTATTCCATATACTTTAGGAAAACGGTTGATCTCAGCATACAATTGTGTGTGTGTGTGTGTGTGTGTGTGAGCGCGCGCATGTCTTTTGCGAATAGGTCATGCGGGTATGCACGTATTTGTGTCGGAAATTTGCCACTTAAGAAATAATTCCATCATGAGAGAAAACTGTTCAAAGCAAAAGAAAAGAGGAAATGATTTTCATGCGAGCAGTGAGTAACATCAAACGTATAATGAGATGCCACCATCAGGTATATGGAATATAAATTACTTCGCTTTCTAGAGCAAATTGGTAATAACTAAAATTGATGATGATTACAGTAGCAGTCGGATCAAGTACGTTGTAAGGTAGTACAGGTAATTTTATGATGTGGCATTTCATTATCGGCTGTGAAAGGTGATTTAATAAATATACATTGACAATAATGAATTGATCTCATTAGATGGCTTTATGAACAATAAAAATGTTTCCATTTTTAAATGTGTGTGTAATCAAAGCTCCATAATTATCATCTCTCTCTCTCTCTCTCTCTCTCTCTCTCTCTCTCTCTCTCTCTCTCTCTCTCTCTCTATTTTATATTATCTTGCAATTATTGACATTAATGTCTGTCATCTCTAAGCACATTAAAGAATTCCCTTTCTTAGCGTTAATGTTGTTCTTTTCCACAATTTTGTCCCTTTCATATCTCTGAGTGTATGTGGCTAACTCTGTTATCATTATGAATAAAACAACCTATAGGAAAGCTTGCTACTAAAACGGTTATTAATTTCAGTACAGGTCATAAGCGATATTATTCTCATCTCTGTATACACTTACGGTCTTAATTAAGCAAAAACAAAATAGATTATCATTCTTTCCTATTCTAGCTAGCAGCACTCATCTGTTATGGTAATTAATGTATATCATGTTTCTTTAATAGAATAAGATGTTGGCATCTCGACTGAGATTTCTTCTTTGATAAGAAATAAGCAAAGAAAATCCGTAGGAAAAACTTTAATGGAGCTCTGGGATGGCAATTAAACTGATTGGAATGACCATTATGTGCCTTAATGAGCGATACAGGTCGGTTTATAGAGCATTAAGAGATTTAATAGCTCGAGCTATATGGTAGGGTAGTGTTATTTAGTACAGGCTTTCAGAAAAGGACTGCTAGACTAATGATTTGTTTATCTGAATCGCTTGAAAGGAAGGAAATGTCATTAACCTCTGAGCAGATGGGCGATATATTTTGAACGTACGGGGTTACTGTGTTTTCAATATATTTCTCCCTCCTTTAAATTTTCTGGACATTTTTATAAAGGGAAAAGTAAATGATCATTGGCTCCGTGGGGAGGCCAAGTATTTTTTCGGGGGAATACCATTGCAAAAACATCATAAAAAATTAAGTGATCTTGATTGGCTTTAAAAGGTGAAATAACTGAGCAGAGTTTCCTTATTTGAGGGAGAACTGTACTCGACCAGCGATACTCGGTTTTGGCCTTTTGTTCATACCTTGTAAGTCGCCTTCTTCTGTGTTCCTGAAGTACTGCAACTTCTTTGATGAAAGGTTACACTCAGTTCCCCCTGATGGAGACATGTTTCGTTATATTCACAGTAATTTCCCTCATGTCTGTGCGTGCGTCATTGGATCTCTATCTTTTATAGACAACATATTTTTAAAGGGAAAGAGTGACTGATAATTGTCTCCAGAGGAAGGAAAAGTATTTTTTTGGAGAATACTATAATAACAAAATCATAAAAACCACTCATCTTAACTAGCATTACGACTTCAAATAATGTAAACTTGATATTGAAAATCACGATGAAACATTTGAGGAGAATTTTCATATATGAGAGAAAATTTTCATCTACAAGCGACACTTGTTTTTGCCCCTTTTCCCACCCTTCAAGTTATCTACGTTCTTCAAGTATTAGAACTTCTTTGATTAAAGGGGCATATTTAGTACTCCTGATGGAGATATATTCCAGTTTAATCACAATAATTTCCTTTACGTTTGCGACTCATTGGACCTATGTCGAAATAACACGAACATGCAAATGGTATGTTTTGAATAGCGGCTGACCAACTCGCCAGTTTAAATTATTCCACAATCGAAATTTAACTCGGTGTGAAGCAGGTGATAAAAAAGCAATAAATTGATATCAATGAATCAAATCAACTCCACGATCTCATGGATTAATTTTCGATATGTAGCAACTGGTGCTGTAAATCATATGTATATATATATATACATATACATATACATATACATACATATATAATATATATGTATATATATATGCATATGATATACTATATATATATACATTACATACATACATATATATATATAATATATATATATATATACATAGTATATATAATATATATGTACATATATATACATATATACATATATATATCTTCAAGATGCTGCTAAGAACGACAAAACCAAAGTGAAGTAAGAAATATATATATCTACCAATTGAATTAAACTGATATTGACAAAATTACAATTGGCGGAAAGAAATATTATTCTATAAGAAACACTTTTAGGCATTGAGAAAATAAACTCATAAGTAAGAAATGAGACCAGTTTAATTTATGTGGGAGAGAGATGAAGTTATGAAATGAAAGAGAGAAGAATAAATATCTTGGTATCATGAAAGCAAAACCAATATAAAAGTATACAATATCACATGACGTTAAGAAGATGACCGATGTGAGGAGTAAGTGGATAATTACTAGGCATTGCCTGAACAAACTACCGGGCAAAAAGAAAATGGAAAGACAGACATATCAAAAGAAATTCGATGGATAGGAGGTCATCGTGGGCAGCTGTTAGAGGTCAGGTCGTAGAGAAAGAGAAACAAGTAGCAGAGGAGAAGTGTGCAACGTTGAGCACCAAAAGGGAAGGAAGAATTCCAATTAAAGGAAGGTGAGAAGAGAAGCCGTGTAGGAGCAGAATCTAAAATATGCGGCCTCCCAATCTCGCTCGTCTAAAACGGGGGAAAAAAAAAGACGCAGCGTTCTCCGGATGATTTGGAATTCGTAGCAGCACACTCGCTCGTTATGCTTTTGCGGTTTTTAAGCGGTTGATTCCACCAACGAAAGAACGCGTTAAGAGCTTCCTGGTAATGTGTACAAAGGAGTAGCACACTCTGCATTCGTAATCTAAAAAAGGGCAGGTGGTGTTGTCTGGTTTGTTATTAGTACTCAGGCTTCATGATGTTGATATGGAAAGATGAGAATGCAAGGATAAGATAAGCCAACAAAACTGAACTTGGATGTGCCTTTCAGCAAAGGTCATCGTCCATCTCCACGGAGGGATAAGAAGCGTTACCGTCACTGCCTGAGAGTTCTATTTTAGAATTCGAAATTACACTAAGAAATCGTTTGCACCATTATGAATACCCAGGCTACTAATACTTGCGATGTTCACGTATCTATCCTCGTTCTTTTTCTGTTCCTCTTCTCATCTTATCCGAAATTGCATCCTTGAAAAATCATGCTCTTACATTCTTCTCACTTCTCTAGTAGCTTCTAATTAAACGAGTAAAAAATGAACCGAATTTTCTTCGACGCAATAAGAGTTTTCTGTGCAGCGTTTAATCAAGGCCACCAAAATAGATCTATCTTCAGTGGTCTCCGTATAATGCTGTAAGAGCCATGGCCCATGAAACTTTCACCACGGCCTCGTGGTGGCTAGGCTTATATGGTTGCCAGACGCACGATTATAGCTAATTTCAATCGTACATTAAAAAAAAAAAAAGCTACTGAGGCTAGAGGGCTGCAGTTTGGTATGTTTGGTGATTGGAGGGTGGATGATCAACATACCAATTTGCAGCCCTCTAGCCTCAGTAGTTTTTAAGATCTGAGGGTGGACAGAAAAAAGTGCGGACAGACAAACAATGCCGGGACAATAGTTTTCTTTCCAGAAAACTAAAAATATATGAATATTTCGGTCGAAGTCAAGATGTTATTCTCCTCGAATTCTGTGCCTAGGTTGGTGGTGATGATAAGGAATATCTCATAGTAAAAAGTTATTGTTTTGGGGGTGTTTTTTTCAATTCTTTTCCAGCAAATTATAAACAAAAATGAGATCGTAAACAGTGGGAGGGGCAGCAGAGTCAAACATGCGTTAAGAACGCATCATAGTATTGCTATCTATTTTTCACATCTGTAGATTTCTTGAAGACGGTTGCTCAAAACAACAGCAACAACAACAGCACCACCACCAACAACTAAAATAATAATAATAATAATAATATATTGGAAGGAGACCCTCTTTCAAACAAGTTTTATTGAAAGATATTGCTGCATCAGCTGCATTCAACTTGTAAATAGTCTTCTCTATTTTTCTAACAATAGCTTTCTCTCTGCTACTACAACTGGCGAGTATTGCGCCGATATTACTCATCAGGAGGAGTCAATTTCGGGGATATTGCTTAAAATTTATTTATTTGTCACAGTACATGAACAAATAAAAAAATACAAGTCGATCTAGTGGCCACCGTTTCTCTCGGTATCATCCGAGCATGATCACGGCAGTGGATCGGAGTAGACTGTAGGTGTTGTCAAGATCTACTCAATATATAGCGGCAGGTCAGCAGGGGGTCAACCGCGAGCTGCGTTTTCATTGGCCGGTGGCGCAATGCGCTCCAGCTATTGGTTGAAAAGAAGTTTTCTTCAAGACGCTTCTCGTCGTTGAAGGTTGCGCTGTTGCAGCCTAGCTGATCGTCGAGGCTGGGGCAAGACTTCCCTGGGCGCTGTGTCACGACGGCTCGCGTTGTCATTGGCTGATGGGCTGCTTGTCTCATCTGGTATTCTTTGATCGGAGTGTCGTTCGGTCTGGTATATTGTGCTATTATTTATGCATATAGGTCTCCTCGTGACACAGCGCCCAGGGAAGTCTTGCCCCAGCCTCGACGATCAGCTAGCTGCAACAGCGCAACCTTCAACGACGAGAAGCGTCTTGAAAAAAACTTCTTTCAACCAATAGCTGGAGCGCATTGCGCCGCCGGCCAATGAAAACGCAGCTCGCGGTTGACCCCCTGCTGACCTGCCGCTATATATTGAGTAGATCTTGACAACACCTACAGTCTACTCCGATCCACTGCCGTGATCATGCTCGGATGATACCGAGAGAAACGTTGGCCACTAGATCGACTTGTATTTTTTATTTGTTCATGTACTGTGCAAATAAATAAATTTTAAGCAATATCCCCGAAATTGACTCCTCCTGATGAGTAATATCGGCGCAATACTCGCCAGTTGTAGTAGCAGAGAGAAAGCTATTGTTAGAAAAATAGAGAAGACTATTTACAAGTGAATGCAGCTGATGCAGCAATATCTTTCAATAAAATAATAATAATAATAATAATAATAATAATAAGGACATCGTAATATTTCAGCATAACCTAACTGTGGACAACCAGGTCACATATTATTAATGAATAATTCTTGAGTAATGTCTTTCTCATGCCCTGTGTATATATTCTTGAATAATTGTTATGCTTTTCAGATAATACTTCATAGTGTCTTATAGAGAGAGAGAGAGAGAGAGAGAAAAGTGCTTGGAAAGTGCAAATAACAACGTAATAGCAGCAGCAAACCCAGCAAAGAATACACGTTTGTTCTTTCGTTTGAAACTCTCATTGGCGTTCGGGTCACATATTTCTGAAGTCTGTGCTCCAAGTTTTAACAACTCTCGTTCCGGACTCGCGCGCAATAGCTTCTTTTTTCTTCCTTGGATATACGAGTTTATAACACTACATTATCTATAATAGTTTCAAGGGGGAATTAAGGTATCCATTTTCATCTTCATTATGAACATTTAAATACAGAGCTACAGTTAAAGAACTTTGTTGTTTATGTCTTATGACGTCATGCCTTCGTGATTTAGTTTTAGTGCTCCCTTTCTCTTTCTTCTTAAGAAAACATGATTGCATTTTCAAACGGTTAGCTAAATGAAGTATGAGACCCTGTGTCCATTGATTTATTATTTTTTGTAAAACAATAGTTATTTTTAGGAATGATGGTTGCAGTACTTTCGAAGTGTAATTCTGTAGTTACTGTTTTCCTTACAGCACCGGTAATCTTCTTAGGCACGAAGATATGGTAATTCAGTTGTACTCCACATAGGAAAATTTGCTGCATACACTGTAAACTTTGTCTCTTTCCTTAATAAACGTTCCAAGAAGAGGTCCATTGGAGGACGAAGTTGTTGGGCATTTTCTGAGATAAACCAATTTCATTTTCCTATGTGGAATACAACTGAATAGAGACCTACGAAGAGTACAATATTCCTCAAAATGAGTAGGTTATAGAAAATATAATTTATTTCTACTTTGAAAGAGAGCCAGGGAGATAAACAGAGAGATGGAATGATATTAGAAAAGTAATACGGAAAAATTATTTTGTAGATGATTAAAGTCCAATAAGTACAGTGATAGTAAGTTCTGGAACATTGACGGTTATGTATCCCTTCAATAATAACACATACGCGTTTGTTTGGGTTCCCTGACTCTGATAAGTAGCTGTTGCAATATTAGCCAAGATAGGAATATTACTGCATAACATCACATTCGATGCATTGCTCATCTATCAGAGATATTTACAGGAAATGAAATATTGCGCTTGAATAGAGAGATATCAATTAATAAACGACGTCTAGAAAGAATCTTTCATCACTTATTATGAGTTTAGGCACATAACGATAAGAGTAATGGAATAGATACGAAATGGAAAGGTATCTGAACGCCATGAATTTGAATTACTTCGCATGAGAATTATGGAAATGTTTTTAAAACTGTTTGGAGAGAGAGAGAGAGAGAGAGAGAGAGAGAGAGAGAGAGAGAGAGAGAGTTTAATTGCAAAGCGAGTTATAATTGTCTCTTTGAGAGTAAGATAGACCGAAAATGTTCCTCAGTGGAAGAAGAAAAATTCAGATCTCGGATTCGTGATGAATTAGCTGCTTCCAAAAATGATAGTGAAATATGTCGTCGCGTCCCCGAGGGAACGGATGGGAAATGGCTCCAGATGTGAGAAGGGAAAATATATTTCTTGAATGACAAGAAATCTCTCTCTCTCTCTCTCTCTCTCTCTCTCTCTCTCTCTCTCTCTCTCTCTCTCTCCTTTCCTTCTTGGTTTTTTGGTTCCGTAATGCAAAGTGCCTTTGTTGAATGAAAGAGAAGTTTATGTACCAGATAGTCATTTGTCTGTTGTTGATAACAGCTTAGGTTTTCAGAGAGAGAGAGAGAGAGAGAGATAGAGATAGAGAGAGAGAGAGAGTAACGTTAGGATAAGTGCTTTTATAGAATTCATACCATCATTCAACAGAAAACTGAAGGGCATCGAATAGGTAAACCTCACTCTATCGAGGTAAAACCATTGAGTGGATATCCATTAGATGCTGTGTGTGTGTATGTGTGTGTGTGCATGTGTATGTGTGTGTGTATATGTGTATGTCTGCGAGCTGTGCCATTTTTCACCTAAACTGCGATCGAGTTAGCACCTGTTAGCAAGTCGAAATATTGTTTTTTGTTTTTTAAATTCAAAGACATTATTTATGAGATGATATTCACCTATAGCACGTGCTCTCTATAGTTAGTAGAATTAGATGATGAAAGATACAGGGTTAAGGTTAGCCGAAATAAAAAAAAATAGCGATCTTCACTATTAGCGAAGAAACAGTTTATAGCCAGCTTGGAAGAACCATGGAATGAGGAAGTGAAATGAACTTGAAACGTTTAAGCTTGAATTGACAGAATGCAAAAGAAAACAAAGTAATCTTAAAAAGATTAAGCATTACAAAGTGAACAGCTCAAGAGTTAAAGAAATTTCATACCTAAGATGAAAATTTACTCCTTTTTTTTAATCTTTGTCCAGAAACTCGGCTCATTATCGTTTTCATTAAGAGAAGACTCCATTCAGTAGCTTATAACTGGTCGCATTATTCTAATTTAAGGACTCCACAAAATGGTGGTTATACAACCATTTATCTTCCCATTCACTTTTATGGGAGGGACATTTCAGCATTCACTTAGTTCACTTTTATCATAAAACTGACATAATTGGGTGATTTGTGCATTTCAGGATCACAATTGACTTATCTAATATTCTCTAACCATTTGGAAGACAAAAATTAAAACTATGAAAAAGAGCCATTAAAATTATGAATAAAAGCCATTAGAACTATGAAAAAGAGCCAGAAGAACTATGAATAAGAGTCATGAGAACTATGAATAAGAACCATTAGAACTATGAATAAGAGCCATAACATTTTGTCTGAATCTGAGAAAAGTACACGAAAAAGATCTGACAAAGACAGTTCAGCAAATCTCTCATTAAATATTGCAATTCTTTTTTGTATAATATTGAGATATTTTAGTAAAGGTGCCTATAAAGGCAGAAAAAAATGTCATGGAAAATGTAAGTTTCGATGAGATTGGAACTGACAAACAGTCTCACTCGTGGTTACGACTGCTTTGCTAAACTGACTGTGAGTGATCTCCCTGCTTTGTGTAATGAAGATGGATTGCTGATGAGACTGAGAGATGTCAGCTGGAGATATTGGATATACAGCCTCGGTTGCCTGGAATGAAGTGAAGAGAGGTTTCCCGCTTGAAGACACAGACCTTGTTGGTCGTTCGCTAGAGTGAGTTATGGCGTTAGGGCAGTTATGAGACACAGTGGATATCAAACTGTCAAAGCGAATATTGAAAATCATAATTTCACGCAGATGAAAGAGATTCACCAAGATATTAAAGGCCAAGACAGAGGCGAATCATGGAAAGTGATAAATTTATCCTAAATACAAGCCACTGGAAGATAAACGAATTTTTCCTATATTATTCCCATGAAAAAGTTGCTACTAGTAATAATAAGTTTTAATAATATTTCCTATAGTTTTATTTATTTAAGTAAAGATATAACAGTATTTTACCCGCAATAAATTTCAATCATAAAATTGCTGAAATAACTGGACCCAACCCAAACCCACATACAGAAATTCAAACAGATACACAAACAGGTCATCCATGGAAAAATCAGCCGCTGTTATATTTGCTCAAAACCCCGATGTTAAAAAGAAAAATCTGATTTGATTGTACGGTAACTACATCAGCTATACAGTACCAGCACGTTTGAATCCCTTCGAATTTATATTTTTATGGCAAATTTCATGGATGTCAGAGGAAAGCAAACCCGTATTTACCGTTTCACTTTTATAGACTGTGTAAAAAGTATTAAAAAAATGCTACTCGTCCGGATTTTCTTTCGTGCATTTCTATCGCTCAGTCTGAATGATTTTATATATAAATTTTGTCTCTCTATTTTTCTATTTCGCGTCTAACAATAATAAAGCAATACTGTCGAAGAGGTCTGCGTATTTGGTTATTCCTTTTAATTTTCATTCCTCCTATCAGTGTGCTTCTAGGAAGCGCCTTGTTTGCCTCAGTTCTTATATTCATAGATACAATCCGTTCTCTCCAAGTTTGCCAAGCCAAAATTAAATCCATTTCGAAGCACTCAGTTAGCCGTTCTATAAACAAAAATACCAAGAACTAAATCATTCAAAAAGACTAGAAATAAAGTTAACAACGGGAACTAAATCGACCGTGTGGTTTCTCATTAACTTTGTCCACCGATCAATAAAACTAATAATAATGAGTTTTTTTTCTTTTTTATAAAAAGCTATACAATCCTTCACTCCCCATAATTACTTTCTTGCCATTTTAACCCATTATCTACTGAAGCCTTTATGTTTTTTTCTTCAGAAATACTTAACTTTGGTCCAAATAGCAAGGTTCTACCATCAGAACTAAAAATTCTACATGCTAACTATATATTTGTGGGTGGCAGGATTTCCTGCCGCTGGGCAGTGGAGTTAACATATTTGCACAATTTTCTTATAAATTCATGTATAATAGTCAAATGAAAGCAGTGAATTATATCCTGAAGCCTAAGAGGAGTTACTTTATGATCAAACATTCTAAAAACAGAGTAACTTTCATTAACATTAGATGTTATTTTGTGTTGGGGCTCGGAATCTGTAAATAATTTCTCCACCTCGTCAGTTTTCATTCGAGACTGTATACCAAACTATAATATTCAAACCAGTGGCTACAAATTAAGTACTCTCATAGGCTTGAGATTATGGTTTTATATGTATATATAAATATATAAGATATATATATATGTATATAAATATTACACACACACACATATATATATTATATATTATTATTATTATATAATATATATATATATATATATATATTATATATATATATATAATAACCATAATCTGAAGCCTATGAGAAAGCTTAATCTGTAATTAGTAACCACTGGTTTAAATATAATAGTTTGGTATACAGTCTCGAATGAAAACTGACGAGGTGGAGAAATTATTTACAGATTCCGAGCCTCAACACAAAATAACACCTACTGTTAATGAATGTTACTCTGTTTTCAGAATGTTTGATCATAAAGTAATTCTTCTTATCTGTTTGAAAAACATAAATTATTCCCTAACATCATATTTATTCATATTCGTACACACATAATATATTTTTCAACAGCTAGTTTTCTTGCTTCATGAGGTGAAAATGAGCAAAGTGTCAAACCCAACGATAAAAACTACTTTGAATCAGTTAATGAATTTTCGAATTGAACATGCTGAATTAGTTGAAAACACTATTTTCTATCAACTTATATTGTAAATTCTAAGTCTCCCTCATATCATTTAGAAACCTTTGGGAACTTCTCAATACATACTGGGTGCAATGGAACAAATTACATTTTGCAGAGAAATGTTGTTCTGGATCAGTCATGACATCTAGAATTTGGTTGGTCACCTTTTATTATCTCGTGTTGACATTGTATCTGTGTTGCTTACTAATCCGGATTCAAGCCTTTACAGAACTGAGTGCTTTGCGGCAAATGCCATAAGGTTTCATTATAGCAATGACTCCATGCTTCGTGATGTCTATAATGCTAATGCTATTCCATAATTTTCAATTACCGGAATGTGATTCTGAAATTTGGTGATCAACACCACCCGTACGATGGTTATAAACCATAACAGAATAAACATCAGTATGTTTTTTTTTCTCAAATTTACTCCAAAGTTTGGCTTTTTGTTTTCGACAGCGTCTAATTTTGGTGGATGCAACACTAACA
>NC_061090.1:1980274-1992774 GCF_015104395.2 Macrobrachium nipponense | reverse complement strand
GACTCATTACTATTACTTGCTCATTTATTTTTAGTATAATTAAGTGCCGCAATAGTCAGTGTTATTTCAAAGCTTACACAGAGTGTTTATTCAATATTTTAATTTTTCTTCCGACTTTGACCTTTAATAATATGGACGTATTGACAACGAATCTTCTAACTTAGAAGCACAAGAGAACAGAATCAGGGAACAAAAGTTCCAACACACCAGCTGTTGACGCGGCTTCCCTCCCGTCCCGCAAAAAAAAAAAAATGGACTGTACTCATTTTCTTATTGTTTATTCAACCCGCAGTTGAAATTTGGGATCGTAAATCAACTGCCTGTTGTTTTGGTTGCCATTTGCAAAACAATATAAAACACGATTCTCATCATCTGTCTCCATGTTTATACCGGAATCACCAGCGATACAGACGCATCGTCATATACTGACCCATGAATAACACACTCGAAGCCTTTCCATATTGTCACTCTCTATGCTGTTAATGAGCTGGGCGATATAACGATTTTATTGGTCACAGACAAGCACACTGTGACAATGAAAATAGGATACAGTAAAAAAAAAAAAAGTAGCACAAATAAAAAAGACAGATAATGAAAACAAGTACCGCAGCGATTGTAAAGAATGAACAAGAAAAATAAAACCTTACTTTTTCATCACAGGAGAGGAGTAAAATATCATATTTATTTTGCTACTGTCAGGGGAAGGTTTAGTGCCTGAAGTACGCGAGACGCTAAAAGTCATGTCAGATTTACGTCGGTTTATTCTTTCCTCTTTCTCCCCTTCTCGGAATCCAGTGACGACTGGAGCTTCTGAACTTTAAAGAGCAGAGATCTTTTCACGTCGCGTTTTTTGTTCGTCTCTCCTCAAGTCTCCAGATGAAACGATTTGTCAAAGGGGAAGTTTTTGTCTTCGGTGTTCGTAGTAGTAGCCTGACTACTATTTATTTTATCCTTTTACATTGTTTAGGAATTTTGGTCATTTAATAATGAACAATGTTAAAAGTTAGAATTTATGGAAAAAAGGAAACATTGCCTTTACTGCAGTCTTGATGGATTTTAATTCCTTCAGTGTAATAACACGGCAGAAGTGGGAGGAAAACTCTAACTTCTAATTGCTAGAGTTAGGTCAAAGTGATCCTCCCCTCACCTCCTATTGGAGCAAGTGTCAGTGCATGAATGAGGTACATATGTTAAGAGTCACGCTGGATTAATGTCCGCTTTATATCTTTCCTCGGTTCTTCCCTTCGTGGAAACTGTGATGATGGCCGTTTCTTACACGTGGCAACCCAGCATTTCTCGGAAATTGTCCAAGGGGAAGAATTCACATTTATCTCTCAACGTATGGTAGCTCATATTTTTTTTCATTTCTACCTGTTAAGCTTTTTTCTGATTCCCGTCCTGTCATTGACATGAAATTCAAAATATTAAGATGTCTTAAGAGGGGGACAACAGATGAAGGTAAAAAAAAGAAGAAAAAAAGATAAAGGTCCTCATTATAATCATACAGACATAAACGTGCAAACTGCGAGACGATTATCCATTCAAAGGATAAATTATAACAAATAATGATACTTATTCCGACTTATTAATTAATTTTTATAACAAGTAGATTAGATGTAACTAAAGATGTGGACTACTCTATGCCTTTAAACATTAGGTGATATTAAAAACAATGTTTACGATTTCTGTAATTCCTCAGTCACAAATACTTTCTCAATTTTTTTTCTCTTATCAAAGGGTAAATAACGACCGGTTCTCAATATATCAATTACATATAGTGCTATATTAAACGTATACTGAAGGAAATCCTTTGGGTAAATATGCTTACTATCACGATCATTCAGGAAGAGAGATATACGGTTAAAATCTCTAAAACACAAACATACTAAATACTCTGTGAGATACTGCTGAAGATTCTCTCTCTCTCTCTCTCTCTCTCTCTCTCTCTCTCTCTCTCTCTCTCTCGACGTTCCCTCTCATCTTCAAGAGAATCTCGCCGAAAAAAAAAAATGAAGCGTGGGACTAATGGAAACGAAAAAGCTTTTAGGTGGTTTTATACTGAACTGTAAAGGATTTGGCACATAGATTAGTTGGTGGTGCTATGACCTTTGCATCGATAGATTAAAATGTCCAATTCAAATTCTTTTGTGATTTCCCTACGTAAAGTTGCCATGATACAGATATCGCCATTGAAAGAACAACAAGGTCGAATTACGTCAAGATTAGAGTACCAAAGGCAGTGTCAAAGGCCGTATTCAAAAAAGCATTATAAAACCATGGAAGAGGAGTGGGAGAAGGAGAAAAACTGGAACAAAAAATAAGTGATAAGAAAAGAGTGAAAGAAACATTAAGGAGATAAACGAATTGAATAAACAGGAAAAGTCCTTATGATGCTGACAGAATTAAAGACAAAAGAAATACGTTTCGAAAGATTCATTGTTATTATGGCTGAAAATATTGAACATTTGGATGAAAATATGGGTAGTTACCTAACGCTAGGAAAATGTTAGATATTTCAGCAATGTGGACCTATATCTTCCACTTATTTGTATATCCTTTTTACTCTTTAAGTAAATCGCTTGACCCTGAAGAGCAATGTCTCTAAAAATCAAATGAGTTCGGTTCATTCACGTTGCTTCAAAATCACTAGAAACATTAGATTCATAATTAATCTGTTAAATTAAGAGTTCTTGGGGAAACTGGCGTTTCGCTAATGACAGAAAATGATTTTAAGTTAAATTTCCCACAAACCCGGAAATGCTTTTTCATGTAAATTGTAAATGTAATCCTCAATTTGTATCTTAGCATTTTAAGAGAAACACATTTTGTTCCAAAAGACAAAATGCAATGATTTAGTTATCATATTTCATATATGAAAGGAAAGCCCAACGATAAAAGCTAGAATGAAGTCTGAAATTAAACTTAGCCTCTTGGATATATTTCCTAATTACTGCTAATTACCAAACAAAAGAAGGAAACAGGCGAAACTAATTACTTGCGTCTTCTTCCACCTTAAATTTAGTCTGGGATATTTTTCCAGCAATTATGTGTGTTTGTATGTGTGTGTGTGTGTGTATTTTGCGACTGCTGATCTGCTCAAATGACGCACCAAATTTCTAATGATGGTGCAAAATATCGAAGGCTTCGAAGACGTCTTAAAACCGCTTATTGAACAAACGAGCCCCTTTGTATGAGAGAAAACCCTGAAAACGTTGCTTCCTATCGTAGGAAACCAAATATAACTGAATTCAGAGATATATCACAACACTTAGCTTTACATTAGGGATAGCAGACATTCCACTGAAATTCTACTTACCCGGCTGAAGAACAAAATATGAGGAGCTCGAGTGGAAATCCATCGTGTGAGATGACGAAGAAAGCCGCCACTGAAGCGTTTTTATGACATCACCTTCAATAAATCAGGCAGACGAAAACTTCATCTCCCTCGATTTTGGAACAGCGTAAAGGACTGGCTGAAAAGAGAGTTTTACAGCCAACGGCTGAATGATACATAGAGGATGATGGCTGGCTGGTTAGTTCAAAGTAACCCCTCTGCATCTATACATTAAGCATGACCTTTTTATTTATCCTATTGGTACTGAATGCCTTCAGCAGCTAAAAGGTCTTTTAAATCGTAGTTGGGAGAATATTTAATGATATATGATTAGGCTATCTCTCTCTCTCTCTCTCTGTATATATATATATATATATATATATATATATATATATATATATATATATATATATATATATATATATATATATATACATACGGATATTGATCCCCTTGTCTTCCCAGTATAAGTAATTTTCAATTAGTTGCTAGAAGAGCAACTAATTGAAAATTAGTTATACTGGGAATATTAGACTCCTTTAAGCCTTAGGGACGTATCCCAAAAAAAAGTGTGTAGCTAGGTAGGCACTTCTTAGGCTTATTATTAAGATCTTTATCCTATGAACTTTCCCTGGTCGTATGTCTGTTCCCAGGATGACCTGCCAACAAGGGGGGAGAAGCTGCCCCCATGTCCGGGATTCGCACCTGAATTCACTCTCAGTCCATCACAGACCTTGACCCAGGACAGACGTCCAAGCCAGCCTGCCTATAGGCCTACAAAGGGGCTAACTGGCGCGCCCAAACTCGGACAAAGCCGACGCCATTCTTCAAAGTTCCTGTCCATAAGGCATCCAGGTATGTTGTGAGTTACAGTCATATTGCCAGTTCTTTTCCTCCGAGTCAAGTAAACTCTTCCACATATTCCAATCCGAACTCCTAATTCTCAAATGAACATCCCTTTGTTCTTTTCTGCCTCGTGGCCGCATGCTACCTTTTGTGATCGTCCCAGACAAGCAAAGTCTTCATTGAATATCTCATTTAAGCACTAAAGTTCCTTCCCCAGTGTGTGTTAGACAAAAGTGATTAACTGTGATATTGTGCAAGAAGTCCTTATTTTATGATTGTGTCTAATCTGGGAACTTTTCCAGATTTGCCTAGTCACATGTGCTACGTCTTCTCGCCAGCGCTTCCTTACCGCAAGATACCCATTATTAATTTTGGAAACCAGCATTGAAATAGATTTGATTTTGGCCAGGTTTCCCCTATTGTGAAAGATAGGAGCGATCCAGACATTTCGCGGCACTCTGACCACATGTGACCGAGGAGTTGCCTTGCCTTTATCCAGGCCTATTTAAGTCTATATATATATATATATATATATATAATATATGATATATATATTATATATATATAGTATATATATATAATGTGCGTGTGTGCGTGATTGTATGTGTGTATGTATGTATGTACGTATATCAATATATATATTCATTTATTTAGATTTATAAATAAACCAAGAAATCTTTAGTGGAAAAATATACTGATAGCTGTAATAAAATTACATGACTTTAGGTGTTCAGATTAGTAGAATATTTAGTGGTTGATCAAAAATTAATATAATTATTATTATCATTATTGTTATTATTATTATTATTATTATTATTATTATTATTATTATTATTATTATTATTATTATTATTATTATTATTATTATTACTATTATTTATCCTCGAATTCTCAGCTCATTTAATTTTGTATAACTGTAATGTGCTGCAAAGAGAATAACCGTACTTGTTATATCTCATGCAAATTGATTATTCATCTCCATGATTGACGACCACCAATAACCAAGGTCCTCCAACGTGACTTGCATGGAAAGCAGGCAAGACGCTGCGTCGCTTCTGAGACGTGTTTCTGAGGAGAAACATTTCCACGCTCTTTTTCAAGGGATTTTTGTAACTCTAACGTTACAAAACGTTTTCTTTTCTTTTTTTAATTCCCGTGTACATCCATTATCACGCACACGGCATAGAAGTTAGTTGGGCATCTCTCTTTCTCTCAAAACACTTGTTAATTAAGATCATTAGAAAGAATAAGAAGCAAAAAATGCGCCGAAGTTTCTTCGGCACAATCGAGTTTTCTGTACAGCTATATGAAACTCTCAGTCACGGCCCATGAAAATCTCAGCCGCGGCACGGTGGTGGTCTATGTTGTTGGTACCTATAACGGTGCCAGATGCACGATCATGGCTAACTTTATCCTTAAATAACATCAAAACTACCGAGGATAGATTGGTGCAATTTGGTATGTTTGATTATTGTGGGGTGGGTGGCCATCATAGCTATTTGCAGCCCTCTAGCCTCAGTAGTTTTTAAGATCAGAGGGCGGGAAGGAAAAATGTTGACGGACTTACAGAAAACTAAAAATGATGGAAGACTTCTTAAATAATGGGAATATTAAAAGAACTCACATAATCTTTCTATTGCACTTTCTGGAGTGTTATAAAATTCAGGCGATTAATGTTAAGGTAGTGCGCGACATGCCACGTGGTTATAATAACACTGATAGCGTTATAATTAGTCGTTGATTGGAAATTTCTAAGCAAGTGAGAAGAACTCCGAAGAAGCACCACAAAAACAAAAACAAATTAATTAATAAAACATTTGAAAAACAATCAATAGTGAAATTACGAGGGTAATTAGAGAATAGACTATTGTATGAGAACACATTTAAAATTTGGAATCAAATAGAAAACAAAAAAATTGTAAGATAAGACATCTCTCTCGCTCTCTCTCTCTCTCTCTCTCTCTCTCTCTCTCTCTCTTATCCAAATGGCAACAGACGATCCTAAACAAAGCCAACACATACTTTTAGGCAAGAGAGTTAAGCTGACTAATCTTTATTGCTGAGTAATTAGCCGAATTTAGTGTACTGAAGCATTTTGTCAAGACAGTTCCCCTGAGACTATTACGACCCAAATGGAGCTTTCTTGTTTAAGTAATCGCCGGTTTAATTGCCAAAGTTTCCTCCCAAACCAAATCTTTCTTCCAGATCTGAAGTGAGGAATGGTGATTACGCGATAACGAAATGAGAAGAGACTGGAATGAAAACGTGTGGGAATAGTCTTGCCAGCTCTGAATGATGCGCCAATTAAATCGAAAATGAAATACAGAATATTAGACTCTTATTTAGCTATGAAAATAGAATTCAAGTCACGCAGCCATGCGTAGCGGCAATGTTTTGCATTGTTTAATCATTAGCTTGCCGTAATTTTTTCTTAATGTCTATTTTTAAAATTGGTAGGCAAGGATTAAATCTCAGTTTTACACGTATATAAGACAAATTACCTTACCAATAAACCTCTCTTCTCCTTCCTCCTCCTTCTCTCTCTCTCCTTTCCTCCTCTCTCTCTCTCGATCTCTCTCTCTCTCTCTCTCTCATCTCTCCTCATCTCTCTCACCATACGGAACATTTTATTCTTGGGGTATTCCAATGTATAAAGTGAAGATAAATATGCTTTGCCACGTTGACGGAATTACCCTATTGCTGTCTTTTATACCGCCTGGAATAATCATGATACAAAAAATAAAGGGGCCGTCTCTTATGATTCGCTCCATGTTGAAAAACAAATCAAAATGCTGTGTCCATCTAAAAGCTGTTTAGTTGACTCCAGTGATATGTCAGGCTATAATCAAGCAAGAGATATTGTCATAAGTATCATTGGTACCTCTGCACAAAAGCAAGGTTGCTTGTTAGTTCGGAAACTCATTTGATCTTTCAAATCATTACTAGGATAAAAGGCTTTTCTCATAATGTCGTTGTTAATGAGCGGTAAATAAGTCATGTGTGGTAGCATACTCTCTACTACAATTTCATTGCGTTTATATCGCCTAATATGTGACTGACCTAAACTACCATCAAATGTACCTAAATTACTGCAGTGGTATCAATCAAATTCATGTTCTAAAGGGTCCACAATAATACAAAGTGTAAAAAGTTCGTGTATAATTTTGAAGACTTTACAGAAAGCTTTCGAACCCTTCCCTGGGTTCATCTTCAGTCCAAAAAGACTGAAGATGAACCCAGGGAAGGGTTCGAAAGCTTTCTGTAAAGTCTTCAAAATTATACACAGACTTTTTACACTTTGTATTATTGTGGACCCCTTAGAACATTATATATACTCTCGTGATAGAGAGTTTTTCCCTAATCAAATTCTTTATATGAAAACCAGTCAATAGTTTACGCCGCTACGAACATCAACCCTAAATAACCAAACAGCTCTGCTACATATAACGCTATGAAGGATGAATTATTAATTTTTACGTACTCATCCCACACCAATCACACAGGACACCAAATGCAGAACTATTTGCCAGACACAAAACGAAGAACCAATTTTCATTTGTCTCTGGTCTTTCATCAATATATTTCGACGTCGGTGTTTTCATCTGAACGCGAGATGAGCACGGAACCAGCAGCTAATTTGTTCTAATGTGATTTTTCTTACTTTTTCTGTCAAATTTTATTACTAAATTTATTATCTGCCCTTCAGTAGTAAACGAAATTACAGTCTTATGGGCAGTATATTCGAACTCATAGACCTTAGGACATTTCCATGATTAGGAAAAGAGCGTGTCACTTCAAAGCTAATTTTGAGAGTATTATGCTGACTGGATTTTTTGGATAAACATAATAATAATGATAATAATAATAATCATCATCATCATCATCATCATCATCATCATCATCATCATCATCATAATAATAGTGAAGAAAACTTCTGATTCAGCATCAACTTTCTAAGATTAACAACATTTTTCAGAAATGCGTCTTTAAATATGGAGTTACTAAGATTAGGATGTCTCAAAGTCTTATTAGTATCCGAGGGGACAACGTGTGCTCACTTATTTCTAGGATCAGGTTTTACTATTCATTCATTATGTCCTAATGATCTTGTCTAGCTATCTTTTAAACTCTTCCACACTGTTGCTGGTGGCAGTTTATTCCGTCTCATATATCTTGTATGTAAAGACGTTCCCACAGAGAGATGTGTTATATCTCTTCAGTTCTAGACTCCACCCATTATTTCTTGTCTTGCTTCTGTTTAATGTGAAGGATACATAAAAACCTCGGTCGGAAATTTTGTGGGCCAAAAAAATCGGGAAATATGAAATATGTCAAAACGTTAACTTGTTTCATCATTTTCAAACTACAAGAACCGATGGCACTTCGTAGACATGATTCAAGTGAAAATTAACGTATTGATGGCAATGTATCATTTATTTGAGAAAACACCGTAAGTTCGTATATACACACATAAAAAGATGAACACAGATGGCACCAAAAATGAAAAATCAACAATGTTTCTTTTCCCTAATTTTAAATCGTATGAGAGAGCAAAACATTGAAAAAG
Source organism: Macrobrachium nipponense (assembly GCF_015104395.2). Lineage (NCBI taxonomy): Eukaryota > Metazoa > Arthropoda > Malacostraca > Decapoda > Palaemonidae > Macrobrachium > Macrobrachium nipponense. The sequence goes on along the minus strand of NC_061090.1, from coordinate 1,984,027 downwards.
AAAACTTGATAACGAAAACTTTCGGACCAATTTCGCACTGCATATACCCGGCCCATCCTCTCTTTCCCATTAAAAACTCATGAATATATAAGGTAAGACAAATTCCTGAAAAATTGGTGATTCATATTTACCAATGCCCCAGATTTTCCCGCCATTAGTCTTTATTTAAAATGATTATTAAAAATGACTACCCACGAAACTGGTTTTTGCAAGTAAGGGCAAGAATTAGAGTGGAGGCGAATGCAAGTTGTGTAAGATACTGAATAAAAAAAAAACATACACACCGTATTGTGTATAATTAAAACCAAATAGGTAAGAGGATACATTATAAATCGAAGGGTCTGATTTGAAATTGTTAAGTTAGAACAACATAAACTAGCTTCTCCAGGATCACAAAATGGGTAGGAAGAAGGTTTTGTATCTTCATCTCGTGATGGGGAAAGGACCCGGGGCAGAAGTTCCTAAATAGTAGGTAATAAAAGATCTGGAGATAGAGATGATGTTGACTAAAAGTGGAAGAGGACGTCCTTTGGGAAACGAGAGAAGTAATCAAGTCTTCTTGGCCTTCAAGGCGTCGTTGAGTTTTCCTCTTCTCTCCTTCCCATATTTCTCCTCCAGTAGCTTTCTTACTTAGCAGGGGATAAAAGAAGCTCTTTCCTAACACCAGTGAAAAGGGAAAGATATGACGATGACGCCCATAACGAAGACATCAACAGAATAATAATAAAAGTCAGTACATATAAAGATCAGAAACTTTTATCATCACCGTCAGAGAACGAATTCCACCTCTTCCCGCGCAACAAACTTCCCAAGGAGCAGGAAGAGAGTGATTACCTAAAACACAGGCCACCTCCTTCATTTGGGCTGAGGCAATAAACATCCTTATCGGTACTTCATGCCTAAAACGCAAAGTTATGCTTTAAATGATTCTCATATATCCTCATCTGTCATCAGTTTCTTTTGAAACAGGACTTACAGGATTTACTTGTTATCGAAAGTCAGTGTGTAGAATGTGGAGATCATTCAAGGTGCTTTCGTATATCTGTGACTCATTATACATTTCTGTTAACCTTCACAACTGGGAAGGAAATGTGATCTTTGATTCGAGGTGACAGTCAGTCAAAGCAAGAATTATGTTCGATACTGAAACTCTGATATTTGTTATATTGTTTGTTACTGTTGTTATTCAACTTCTTCCTCACATCGGGGTCGATCCCAGTAGTCCTGATTGTATATTGGCTTTGGTCCCTCATTATTATTATTATTATTATTATTATTATTATTATTATTATTATTATTATTATTATTATTATTATTATTATTATTATTATTATTATTATTATTATTATTATTCTAGAATTATAATGGTTTATCTTAATACGTGTAAAAAGAGTATTCAGGTTGGGGATCAATTTCCCCAGAACAGTGCCCATATGCGAAAAAAAATATTATATAGTTCGGACGAGATAAAAAACAAATCAGTATACACTCTGTATGAAAACAACATCAAGGAATAAGTATCCAAAAAAGTGACAATGGTGAACGACGTTTTCAGACAGCATCTCAATCTCTCCTGGAGTCAAGAGGTTTCTCCTTTTTCGACAGGTAACTAAAACAAGATAAGGTAGATACCTGGGCTGAAAAGTAGAAGTTAACCTATTTAGCTTTTTATCTTCAACTTTACGAGTGAAAGAGGGGAAAAAAAGAAAAAAAAGAAGATGGGAAGGAGAGGGAAAGAGGTTTTTCAGTCCTCAAGTCCACTTCTGCCGGTAATAAGGCTCTTGAAGCCTTTTCTCCTGAGGACAAGTACGTGTTTCGAGGAGTCTGTATATCATCAGTGCTAACGATGATATTGCTTCCCAAACTTCTGTATTTCTCTCGACATTTACATACAATATTATACCCACTGATTATTTATTCAATCCTAAGTAAAAGGAGATTTCAAACGTTTCAGAATTTCAACAAATGCTTTTTTTAAAAAAAATCAAATTGTCTTCATTATCTCATAATTATATTACTGTCAACAACAAAAAATGTCATATCTCTGTCAGCCATCAGCAATTTTTCGTTTGATTTGCCTTATCTTCTACGTATGATGATGAAACCTACGATTTTTCAACTAGTCTCCCATTTAGCTTTTGTGAAGAGCAAAAACAATTACTGTTTCTGTGCGTTTTTAATATTGTTATTGAGGCTTAACTTTATTTAAAAAGATCAAACGATCATATGGAAGAGTGATAAATGATCATAATTTACAAAACAAGTTTCGACTGTGTAAATGTTCATATTTGTAGAATAATAATCCAAGGGGAAAGAAAAAACAAATAAGTAAAGGCAAATAAACGACCGAAATTTACAATCACGTTGTAAATTTTCATAATAACTATTTATGTTTTCCTATTTCATTCCAGCTTAATTCTAACTAAATACAGCTCTGTTACATAGGTGATATATTTGCCTTTCTTCATGAGAACATGAGAGTCAAGCGATCTTTTTTTAATTTTTTATTTCGGGTCTCGACAGCTATATCTGGGTCGGACAAAAGGAATGTCTATCCAGTGTTTCACCTCCCTCCTCAAACAGCATTTTTCATGGGAAAAGAAATATCCGCAACATTAAGCCACAAAACTTGAAGAGCGAGAAGTCATATTGTAAGTAACAAAGATTGTTCTTGACACATTAACGACCAGGCACGAAAATGCGTTGGTCGAGAATGTGCCCAACAGCTGATATAGAATGTGTTTACATTTGCACATTAGGTGTTCCCCGGTACATAAACTGGAAGCAGAAGTACTAAATTAGACTGTCGACGCTATTTTGTTATTAAAACCCTCTTTTTTTTTTAACTACGTTGCAATAATAAAGCATAAACAATGGGCAACGGCAGCCCTAGGGAATAAATACCTTCTCCTGTCTTCATTTGAGTTCAGTTTTAGAATACCATGACTGACTAAATTTACTAGTGATCTAAAGTAAAAGAATGGATCAAATAACGAGTAAACAGACAACGGTAGCACTTTGTTTTAGATGGGAAAAAAGCATCTAAGCAAAGGTGGCAGAGAAACGCATATTTAATTGATAGTTACACAGACACACACACACACACACACACACACACACACACATATATATATATATATATATATATATATATATATATATATATATATAATACTATATATATATACATATATATAGATATATATATATATATATATATATATATATATATATATATATATGATATGTGTGTGTGTGTGTGTGTGTGAGTGTGTATGTGTGTGTGTAATATCACACACACACACACACACATATATGTAATATATATATATATATATATATATATATATATATATATATATATATATATATAATATATATATATATATATGTGTGTGTGTGTGTGTGTGTGTGTGTGTGTGTGAAGAGAGAGAGAGAGAGAGAGAGAGAGAGAGAGAGAGAGGAGAGAGAGAGATAATCTATACATATAGTACCTTAAACATACAAAAAGACTTGATACGAATGTCTTTCTTAAAAACAAAATCACCTTTTGACTGATCTTTAGCAGTAAAGAAAGGACGGTAATTACCTAAAATACTGACATGTCTTTAAGCAGTTGTGAACGTTTTCCAGACCCATTACCGTAGTTAACAATACTGAAATTTTAAACTAGAAAATTAGGTAATTCTGAGATCTCTTGGATCCTTTATCTCTCTGTAACAGACGCACACACTTATAATATATACACACACA
>NC_061090.1:1961637-1976637 GCF_015104395.2 Macrobrachium nipponense | reverse complement strand
TGATTACTTCTCTCGTTTCCCAAAGGACGTCCTCTTCCACTTTTAGTCAACATCATCTCTATCTCCAGATCTTTTATTACCTACTATTTAGGAACTTCTGCCCCGGGTCCTTTCCCCATCACGAGATGAAGATACAAAACCTTCTTCCTACCCATTTTATGATCCTGGAGAAGCTAGTTTATGTTGTTTCTAACTTAACATTTCAAATCAGACCCTTCGATTTATAATGTATCCTCTTACCTATTTGGTTTTAATTCTACACAATACGGTGTGTGTGTGTTTTTTTTTTATTTAGTACCTTACACAACTTGCTTTCGCCTCCACTCTAATTCGTGCCCTTACTTGCAGAAACCAGTTTCGTGGGTGGTCATTTTTAATAATCATTTTAAATAAAGACTAATGGCGGGAAAATCTGGGGCATTGGTAAATATGAATCACCAATTTTTCAGGAATTTGTGATACCTTATTTATTCATGAGTTTTTAATGGGAAAAAGAGTTTGGGCAGGGTATATGCAGTGCAGAATTGGTCCGAAAGTTTCCCTAATCAATTTTTCTTTTTCAATGTTTTGCTCTCTCATACGATTTAAAATTAGGGAAAAGAAACATTGTTGATTTCTCATTTTTGGGGCCATCTGTGTTCATCTTTTTATGTGTGTATATACGAACTTACAGTGTTTTCTCAAATAAATGAAGATACATTGCCATCAATACGTTAATTTTCACTTGAATCATGTCTGCGAAGTGCCATCGGTTCTTGTAGTTTGAAAATGATGAAACAAGTTAACGTTTTGACATATTTCATATTTCCCGATTTTTTGGCCCACAAAATTTCCGACCGAGGTTTTTATGTATCCTTCACATTAAACAGAAGCAAGACAAGAAATAATGGGTGGAGTCTAGAACTGAAGAGATATAACACATCTCTCTGTGGGAACGTCTTTACATACAAGATATATGAGACGGAATAAACTGCCACCAGCAACAGTGTGGAAGAGTTTAAAAGATAGCTAGACAAGATCATTAGGACATAATGAATGAATAGTAAAACCTGCTCCTAGAAATAAGTGAGCACACGTTGTCCCCTCGGATAGACTAATAAGACTTTGAGACATCCTAATCTTAGTAAATCCATATTTAAAGACGCATCTCTGTAAAATATTGCTAATCTTAGAAATTTATTACTGAATCAGAATAGTTTTCTTCACTATTATTATTATTATTATTATTTTTTTTTTTTTTTTTTTTTTTTTTTTTTTGTGCTCTATCACAGTCCTCCAATTCGACTGGGTGGTATTTATAGTGTGGGGTTCCGGGTTGCATCCTGCCTCCTTAGGAGTCCATCACTTTTCTTACTATGTGTGCCGTTTCTAGGATCACACTCTTCTGCATGAGAAACCTGGAGCTACTTCAGCCTCTAGTTTTTCTAGATCCTTTTCAGGGATCTTGGGATCGTGCCTAGTGCTCCTATGATTATGGGTACGATTTCCACTGGCATATCCCATATTCTTCTTATTTCTATTTTCAGATCTTGATACTTATCCATTTTTTCCTTTTTTTCTTTCTCTTCTTCAACTCTGGTGTCCCATGGTATTGCGACATCAATGAGTGATACTTTCTTCTTGACTTTGTCAATCAACGTCACGTCTGGTCTATTTGCACGTATCACCCCCCTATCCGTTCTGATACCATAGTCCCAGAGGATCTTTGCCTGATCGTTTTCCTACACTCCCTCAGGTTGGTGCTCGTACCACTTATTACTGCAAGGTAGCTGATGTTTCTTGCACAGGCTCCAGTGGAGGGCTTTTGCCACTGAATCATGCCTCTTTTTGTACTGGTTCTGTGCAAGTGCCGGGCATTCACTTGCTATGTGGTTTATGGTTTCATTTTTCGTATTGCACTTCCTACATGTGGGAGAGATGTTATTTCCGTCTATCGTACTTTGAACATATCTGGTTCTTAGGGCCTGATCTTGTGCCGCTGTTATCATTCCTTCAGTTTCCTTCTTTAGCTCTCCCCTCTGTAGCCATTGCCAATTGTCATCGCTGGCTAGTTCTTTAGTCTGTCTCATGTATTGTCCGTGCATTGGTTTGTTGCCAGTGCCAGTCTTTTCCTCTGTCTTTCTGTCTTTCTCCTGTCTCTGTATATTTCTGGGTCTTCGTCTACTTTTATTAGTCCTTCTTCCCATGCACTCGTTTCTTTTATTATTATTATTATTATTATTATTATTATTATTATTATTATATTATTATTATTATTATTATATCATTATTATTATTAAAATATTTATCCAAAAAATCCAATCAGCGTAATGCTCTCAAAATTAGCTTTGAAGTGACACGCTCTTTTCCTAATCATGGAAATGTCCTAAGGTCTATGAGTTCGAATATACTGCCCATAAGACTGTAATTTCGTTTACTACTGAAGGGCAGATAATAAATTTAGTAATAAAATTTGACAGAAAAAGTAAGAAAAATCAACATTAGAACAAATTAGCTGGTTCAGTACTCATCTCGCGTTCAGATGAAAACACCGACGTCGAAATATATTCATGAAAGACCAGAGACAAATGAAAATTGGTTCTTCGTTTTTGTGTCTGGCAAATAGTTCAGCATTTGGTGTCCTGTGTGATTGGTGTGGGATGAGTACGTAAAAATCAATCATTCATCCTTCATAGCGTTATATGTAGCAGAGTTGTTTGGTTATTTAGGGTTGATGTTCGTAGTGGCGTAAACTATTGACTGGTTTTCATATAAAGAATTTGATTGATACCACTGCAGTAATTTAGGTACATTTGATGGTAGTTTAGGTCAGTCACATATTAGGCGATATAAACGCAATGAAATTGTAGTAGAGTGTTTGCTACCACACATGACTTATTTACCGCTCATTAACAACGACATTATGAGAAAAGCCTTTTATCCTAGTAATGATTTGAAAGATCAAATGAGTTTCCGAACTAACAAGCAACCTTGCTTTTGTGCAGAGGTACCAATGATACTTATGACAATATCTCTTGCTTGATTATAGCCTGACATATCACTGGAATCAACTAAACAGCTTTTAGATGGACACAGCATTTTGATTTGTTTTTCAACATGGAGCGAATCATAAGAGACAGTCCCTTTATTTTTTGTATCATGATTATTCCAGGCGGTATAAAAGACAGTAATGGGGTAATTCCGTCAACGTGGCAAATATCTTTATATCTCCACTTTATACATTGGAATACCCCAAGAATAAAATGTTCCGTATGGTGAGGGAGAGAGAGAGAGAGAGAGAGAGAGACGAGAGAGATAGAGAGAGAGAGAGAGAGAGAGAGAGAGAGAGAGGGGTTTATTGGTAAGGTAATTTGTCTTATATACGTGTAAAACTGAGATTTAAGCCTTGCCTACCAATCTTAAAAATAGACATTAAGAAAAAATTACGGCAAGCTAATGATTAAACAATGCAAGACATTGCCGCTACGCATGGCTGCGTGACTTGAATTCTATTTCCATAGCTAAATAAGAGTCTAATATTCTGTATTTCATTTTCGATTTAATTGGCGCATCATTCAGAGCTGGCAAGACTATTCCCACACGCGTTTTCATTCCAGTCTCTTCTCATTTACGTTATCGCGTAAATCACCATTTCCTCACTTCAGATTCTGGAAGAAAGATTTGGTTTGGGAGGAAACTTTAGCAATTAAACCGGCGATTACTTAAACAAGAAAGCTTTATTTGGGTCGTAATAGTCTCAGGGAACTGTCTTGACAAAATGCTTCAGTACACTAAATTTGGCTAATTACTCAGCAATAAAGATTAGTCAGCTTAATCTCTCTGCCTAAAATATGTGTTGGCTTTGTTTAGGATCGTCTGTTGCCTTTTGGATAAGAGAGAGAGAGAGAGAGAGAGAGAGAGAGAGATGAGAGAGAGAGAGAGAGACCGAGGAGCCTGTCTTTCTCTGCAATTTTTTCTATTTTGATTCCAAATTTTCCAAATGTGTTCTCATACAATAGTCTATTACCCTCGTTAATTCCCACCCTCCGAATTTCTATTGATTGTTTTTCAATGTTTTATTAGATAATTTTGTTTTTGTTTTTGTGGTGCTTCTTCGGAGTTCTTCTCACTTGCTTAGAAATTTCCAATCAACGACTAATTATAGCGCTATCAGTGCTATTAAAACCACGTGGCATGTCGATTACTACCTTAACATTAATCGCCTGAATTTTATAACACTCCAGAAAGTGCAATAGAAAGATTATGTGAGTTCTTTTAATATTCCCCATTATGAAGAAGTCTTCCATCATTTTTAGTTTTCTGTAAGTCCGTCAACATTTTTCCTTCCCGCATCTGATCTTAAAACTACTGAGGCTAGAGGGCTGCAAATAACTATGATGGCCACCCACCCCACAATAATCAAACATACCAAATTGCACCAAACTATCCTCGGTAGTTTTGATGTTATTTAAGGATAAAGTTAGCCATGATCGTGCCTCTGGCACCGTTATAGGTACCAACAACATAGACCACCACCGTGCCGCGACTGAGATTTTCATGGGCCGTGACTGAGAGTTTCATATAGCTGTACAGAAAACTCGAATGTGTCGAAGAAACTTCGGCGCATTTTTTGCTTGTTATTCTATCAAATGATCTTAATTAACAAGTCTTTTGAGAGAAAGAGAGATGCCCAACTAACTTCTATGCCGTGTGCGTGATAATGGATGTACATGGGAATTAAAAAAAGAAAAGAAAACGTTTTGTAACGTTAGAGTTACAAAAATCCCTTGAAAAAGAGCGTGGAAATGTTTCTCCTCAGAAACACGTCTCAGAAGCGACGCAGCGTCTTGCCTGCCTTTCCATGCAGTCACGTTGGAGGACTGGTTATTGGTGGTCGTCAATCATGGAGATGAATAATCATTTTGCATGAGATATACAAGTTACGGGTATTCTCTTTGCAGCACATTACAGTTTATTACAAATTAAATGAGCTGAGAATTCGAGGGTAAATAATAGTAATAATAATAATAATATCTATTAATTCTTGATCAACCACTAAATATTCTACTAATCTGAACACCTAAAGTCATGTAATTCTACTACAGCTATCAGTATATTTTTCCACTAAAGATTTCTTGGTTTATTTATAAATATAAATATATGAATATATATGATATACGTACATACATACTACACACACATACAATCACGCACACACGCACATTATATATATATATATATATATATATATATATATATATATATATATATATGTGTGTGTGTGTATATATATATATATATATATATATATATATATATATATATATATATATATATATATATATATATATATATATATTATGTTTTGGGCAAGCCTTGTAGACCCAAAAGTAAGGGTAAAATTTGAGAGGGAAAATATGGAGCGCTTTGGACTTACCTTAGATAAATGTAAAGGGGGTTTGTTTAGTTTTATTCTAGAAGGTCGCCATTGAAAACCCAGCTAATTAATCCACTTTAAGTTTATTTACAGAAAAAAAACATGGACTGGCCTGGGATAAAGGCAAGGCAACTCGGTCACACGTGGTCAGAGCGACGCGTAATGTCTGGACCGCTCCTATCTTTCACAATAGGGGAAAGCTGGCCAAAATCAAATCTAATTCAATGCTGGTTTCCAAAATTGATAATGGGTATCTTGCGATAAGGAAGCGCTGGCGAGGAGACGTACACACGTGACTCAGCAAATCTGGAAAGTTCCCAGATTAGACATAATCATAAAATAAGGACTTCGTGCACAATATACAGTTAATCACTTTTGTCTAACACACACTGGGGAAGGAACTTTAGTGCTTAAATGAGATATTCAATGAAGACTTTGTTTGTCTGGGACGATCACAAAAGGTAGCATGCGGCCACGAGGCAGGAAAGGAACAAAGGGATGTTCATTTGAGAATTAGGAGTTCGAATTGGAAAATGTGGAAGAGTTTACTTGACTCGGAGGAAAAGAACTGGCAATATGACTGTAACTCAAGACATACCTGGATGCCTTATGGACAGGAACTTTGGAGAATGGCGTCGGCTTTGTCCGAGTTCGGGGCGCGCCAGTTAGCCCCTTTGTAGGCCTATAGGCAGGCTGGCTTGGACGTCTGTCCTGGGTTAAGGTCTGTGTTGGACTGAGAGTGAATCAGGTGTGAATCCCGGGCATGGGGGCAGCTTCTTCCCCCTTGTTGGCAGGTCATCCTGGGAACAAACATACGACCAGTGAAAAGTTCACAGGATAAAGGATCTTAATAATAAGCTTAAGAAGTACCTAGCTAGCTACACACTTCCTTTGGGATACGTCCCTAAGGCTTAAAGGAATCTTTATTCCCTCCCCGCTGCTAATGGAAATGACAATCTCTGGCCTGCTTTGTGTTTCCCGCCTAAAGTCAGCTGATGTTAGGGGTAAGAGGGCTGCTCTTCTAGCAACTAATTAAAAATTACTTATACTGAGAAGACGAGGGGATCAATATCCGTAAAAATATATATATATATATATATATATATATATATATATATATATATATCTATATATAAAAGTTTTTTTGCCACGAAGGAAAAAAATGAAAAAACGAGTTGGCCGAGTATTTCGGTCCTATTCAGTAAAGGGTCCGAATAGGATCAAAAGTACTCGGCCAAACTCGTTTTTTCATTTTTTTCCTTCGTGGCAAAAAAAACCTTTATATATACATAGCATCACGTTTTATATACTTCGTGATCAAGTTATTCATATATATATATATATATATATATATATATATATATATATATATTATATATAGAGAGAGAGAGAGAGAGAGAGTAGAGAGAGAGAGAGAGAGAGAGAGAGCAGAGAGAGAGAGACTCCTCATATATCAATAAATATTCTCCCAACTACGATCTAAAATACCCTGTGGCTGCTGAAGGCATTCAGTACCAATAGGATAAATAAAAAGGTCATGCTCAATGTATAGATGCAGAGGGTTACTTTGAACTAACCAGCCAGCCTCATCCTCTATGTATTATTCAGCCATTGGCTGTAAAACTCTCTTTTCAGCCAGTCCTTTACGCTGTTCCAAAATCGAGGGAGATGAAGTTTTCGTCTGCCTGATTTATTGAAGGTAATTTCATAAAAAACGCTTCAGTGGCGGCTTTCTTCGTCATCTCACACGTGGATTTCCACTCGAGCTCCTCGTATTTTGTTCTTCAGCCGGGTAAGTAGAATTTCAGTGGAATGTCTGCTATCCCTAATGTAAAGCTAAGTGTTGTGATATATCTCTGAATTCAGTTATATTTGGTTTCCTACGATAGGAAGCAATGTTTTCAGGGTTTTCTCTCATACAGAGGGCCTCGTTTGTTCAATTAGCTGTTTTATACTTCTTCGAAGCCTTCAATATTTTGCACCATCATTAGAAATTTGGTGCGTCATTTGAGCAGATCAGCAGTCGCAAAATACCAAGATAGTCTACGTTACCATAAAACGAAGATAGATTAACTCTCCACAGCCGTACTCATAACAATGTCTTACTTCTCTTGCAAATATCCAGTCGCAGGCGAGTACTCAATACACACACACACATACACACACATAATTGCTGGAAAAATATCCCAGACTAAATTTAAGGTGGAAGAAGACGCAAGTAATTAGTTTCGCCTGTTTTCCTTCTTTTGTTTGGTAATTAGCAGTAATTAGAATATATCCAAGAGGCTAAGTTTAATTTCAGACTTCATTCTAGCTTTTATCGTTGGGCTTTCCTTTCATATATGGAATAAGATAACTAAATCATTGCTTTTTGTCTTTTGGAACAAAATGTGTTTCTCTTAAAATACTAAGATACAAATTGAGGATTACATCTTGCGAGTACTATATCACGGATCCTTACAATTTACATGAAAAAGCATTTCCGGGTTTGTGGGAAATTTAACTTAAAATCATTTTCTGTCATTAGCGAAACGCCAGTTTCCCCAAGAACTCTTAATTTACCAGATTAATTATGAACCTAATGTTTCTAGTGATTTTGAAGCAACGTGAATGAACCGAACTCATTTGATTTTTAGAGACATTGCTCTTCAGGGTCAAGCGATTTACTTAAAGAGTAAAAAGGATATACAAATAAGTGGAAGATATACGTCCACATTGCTGAAATATCTAACATTTTCCTAGCGTTAGGTAACTACCCATATTTTCATCCAAATGTTCAATATTTTCAGCCATAATAACAATGAATCTTTCGAAACGTATTTCTTTTGTCTTTAATTCTGTCAGCATCATAAGGACTTTTCCAGTTTCATCAATTCATTTAACTCCTTAATGTTTCTTTCCACTCTTTCTTATCACTTTTTTTTTGTTGTTTCCGTTTTTCCAGTTTTTTTCTCCTTCTCCCACTCCTCTTCCATGGTTTTATAATGCTTTTTTGAATACGGCCTTTGACACTGCCTTTGGTACTCTAATCTTGACGTAATTCGACCTTGTTGTTCTTTCAATGGCAGTATCTCTATCATGGCAACTTTACGTAGGGAAATCACAAAAGAATTTGAATTGGACATTTTAATCTATCGATGCAAAGGTCATAGCACCACCAACTAATCTATGTGCCAAATCCTTTACAGTTCAGTATGAAACCTACCTAAAAGTTTTTTTTTTCGTTTCCATTAGTCCACGCTTCATTTTTTTTTTTTTCGGTGAGATTCTCTTGAAGATGAGAGGGAACGTCGAGAGAGAAGAGAGAGAGAGAGAGAGAGAGAGAGAGAGAGAGAGAGAGAGAGAGAGAGAATCTTCGGCAGTATCTCACAGAGAATTTAGTATGTTTGTGTTTTAGAGATTTTAACCGTATATCCCTCTTCCTGAATGATCGTGATAGTAAGCATATTTACCCAAAGGATTTCCTTCAGTATACGTTTAATATAGCACTATATGTGATTGATATATTGAGAACCGGTCGTTATTTACCCTTCGATAAGAGAATTAAAATTGAGAAAGTATTCGTGACTGATGAATTACAGAAATCGTAAACATTGTTTTTAATATCACCTAATGTTTAAAGGCATAGAGTAGTCAACATCTTTAGTTACATCTTACCTCCTTGTTATAAAAATTAATTAATAAGTCGGAATAAGTTTCATTATTTGTTATAATTTATCCTTTGAATGGATAATCCTCTCGCAGTTTGCACGTTTATGTCTGTATGATTATAATGAGGACCTTTATCTTTTTTTCTTCTTTTTTTTACCTTCAGCTGTTGTCCCCCTCTTAAGACATCTTAATATTTTGAATTTCATGTCAATGACAGGACGAAAATCAGAAAAAAGCATAAGAGGTAGAATGAAAAAAATATGAGCTACCATATCGTTGAGAGATAAATGTGAATTCTTCCCCTTCCCCTTGGACAATTTCCGAGAAATGCTAGGTTGCCAAGTGTAAGATTTGTACTCCTTGAAATTTAGAAACGGCCATCATCACAGTTTCCACGAAGGGAAGAACAGAGGAAAGATATAAAGCGGACATTAATCCAGCGTGACTCTTAACATATGTACCTCATTCACGCACTGACACTTGCTCCAATAGGAGGTGAGGGGAGGATCACTTTGACCTAACTCTAGCAATTAGAAGTTAGAGTTTTCCTCCCACTTCTGCCGTGTTATTACACTGAACGAATTAAAAGCCATCAAGACTACAGTCTTACGTAAAGGCAACGTTTCCTTTTACTCCATAAATTCTAACTTTTAACATTGTTTATTATTCAATGACCAAAATTCCTAAACAATGTAAAAGGATAAAATAAATAGTAGTCAGGCTACTACTACGAACACCGAAAACAAAGACTTCCCCTTTGACAAATCGTTTCATCTGGAGACTTGAGGAGAGACGAACAAAAAACGCGACGTGAAAAGATCTCTGCTCTTTCAAAGTTCAGAAGCTCCAGTCGTCACGGATTCCGAGAAGGGGAGAAAGAGGAAAGAATATACCGACGTAAATCTGACATGACTTTTAAGTCCTCGCGTAACTTCAGGCACATAACCTTCCCCTGACAGTAGCAAAATAAATGATATTTACTCTCTACTCTGTGATGAAAAGTAAGGTTTTATTTTTCTTGTTCATTCTTTACTATCGCTGCGGTACTTGTTTTCATTATCTGTCTTTTTTTATTTGTGCTACTTTTTTTTTTTTTTTACTGTATCCTATTTTCATTGTCACAGTGTGCTTGTCTGTGACCAATAAAATCGTTATATCGCCCAGCTCATTAACAGCATAGAGTGACAATATGGAAAGGCTTCGAGTGTGTTATTCATGGGTCAGTACATGACGATGCGTCTGTATCGCCTGGTGATTCCGGTATGAAAATGGAGACAGATGATGATCGTGTTTTATATTGTTTTGCAAATGGCAACCAAAACAACATCCAGTTGATTTACGATCCCTAATTTCAACTGCGGGTTGAATAAACAATAAGAAAATGAGTGCAGTCCATTTCTTTTTTTTTTTTTTTTTTTTTTTGCGGGACGGGAGGGAAGCCGCGTCAACAGCTGGTGTGTTGGAACTTTTGTTCCCTGATTCTGTTCTCTTGTGCTTCTAAGTTAGAAGATTCGTTGTCAAAACGTCCATATTATTAAAGGTCAAAGTCGGAAGAAAAATTAAAATATTGAATAAACACTCTGTGTAAGCTTTGAAATAACACTGACTATTGCGGCACTTAATTATACTAAAAATAAATGAGCAAGTAATAGTAATGCGTCAGGAGAGAGCAACATTAACTATAATAGAAATGGTTATACAAATACCAGAAATGCGACTGGAGAAAGTAACATTGATTTTGATACATTTTGAATGATAGGAAAGCGGTTTTAGAAAGCAACATGAATTATAAGAAAAACAGATATACAAATAATAGCGATGTGATTGGAGAAAGCAACATTAATTATAACAGGAATGAATATACAAATAATGGTAATGAAATTGGAGATGGCAACATTTATAATAATGAAAAAGACATACAAATAATGGCAATGAGATTGGAGAGGGCAACATTAATAATAATGAAAAAGACATACAAATAATGGCAATGCAATTGGAGAAAGCAGCACTCATTACAGTAGAAATAGATTTACAAATAATAACAATGAGAGTGGAGAAAGCGCCGCAACAAGAGAGGACACCAAGTCTTCAGTGTGAGAAAAGCAAATTGTTCAGTCACCGGAGCATTAGTCAATCTTTCTTCAAACGCACGACCTCGTTTGTGACGCTGACCGAAGGAGACAAAGCGAAGTCATTTGTCAGCACCGAGGCCGGCAGAGGAAATTTATGGACTCGTTCAGTTTGCGTTTCAGTGCTCAAGGTGAGTCAGTCTCTCTCTCTCTCTCTCTCTCTCTCTCTCTCTCTCTCTCTTCGGTCCAGCATTGTAGCATTGTTGAAGAGGAACTTGTCAGCAAATCTATTACCCTCTTCCTTTTGCTTAGGAAACGACACTTTAAAATGGCAAGAAAGTAATTATGGGGAGTGAAGGATTGTAGTATAGCGTTTTATAAAAAAGAAAAAAAAACTCATTATTATTAGTTTTATTGATCGGTGGACTAAGTTAATGAGAAACCACACGGTCGATTTATTTCCCGTTGTTAACTTTATTTCTATAGTCTCTTTTGAATGATTTAGTTCTTGGTATTTTTGTTTATAGAACGGCTAACTGAGTGCTTCGAAATGGATTTAATTTTGGCTTGGCAAACTTGGAGAGAACGGATTGTATCTATGAATATAAGAACTGAGGCAAACAAGGCGCTTCCTAGAAACACACTGATAGGAGGAATGAAAATTAAAAGGAATAACCAAATACGCAGACCTCTTCGACAGTATTGCTTTATTATTGTTAGACGCGAAATAGAAAAATAGAGAGACAAAATTTAGATATAAAATCATTCAGACTGAGCGATAGAAATGCACGAAAGAAAATTCGGACGAGTAGCATTTTTTTAATACTTTTTGCACAGTCCAGAAAAGTGAAACGGTAAATACGGGTTTGCTTTCCTTTGACATCCATGAAATTTGTCATAAAAATATAAATTCGCGGGGATTCAAACGTGCTGGTACTGTATAGCTGATGTAGTTACCGTACAATCAAATTAGATTTTTCTTTTTACCATCGGGGTTTTGAACAAATATAACAGCGGCTGATTTTTCCATGGATGACCTGTTTGAGTATCTGTTTGAATTTCTGTATGTGGGTTTGGGTTGGGTCCAGTTATTTCAGCAATTTTATGCTTGAAATTTATTGCGGGTAAAATACTATTATATCTTTACTTAAAAGTAGCAACTTTTTCATTGAATAATATAAGCAAAATTCGTTTATCTTCCAGTGCTTGTATTTTAGAATAAATTTATCACATTCCACGATTCGCATTTGTTTTTGGCCTTTAATATCTTGGTGAATCTCCTTCATCTGCGTGAAATTATGATTTTCAATATTCGCTTTGACAGTTTGATATTCACTGTGTCTCATAACTGCCCTAACGCCATAACTCACTCTAGCGAACGACCAACAAGGTCTGTGTCTTCAAGCGCGAAACCTCTCTTCACTTCATTCCAGCCAACCGAAGCAGTATATCCAATATCTCCAGCTGACATCTCTCAGTCTCATCAGCAATCCATCTTAATTACACAAAGCAGGGAGATCACTCACAGTCAGTTTAGCAAAGCAGTCGAAACTTACATTTTCCATGACATTTATTTCTGCCTTTATAGGCACCTTCATTAAAATATCTCAATATTATAAAAAAAAAATTGCAATATTTAATGAGAGATTTGCTGAACTGTCTTTGTCACATCTTTTTCGTGTACTTGGATTTTTTCTCAGATTCAGAAACAAAATGTTATGGCTCTTATTCATAGTTTCTAATGGTTTTTATTCATAGCTCTCATGATTCTTATTCATAGTTTTCTTGCTCTTTTTCATAGTTCTAAGGTGGTTTTTATTCATAATTTTAATGGCTCTTTTTCATAGTTCTAATTTTTGTCTTCTAAATGGTTAGAGAATAATAGATAAGTCAATTGTGATCCTAAAATGCACAAATTACCCAATTATGTCAGTTTTATGATAAAAGTGAACTAAGTGAAAGCTGAAATGTCCCTCCCATAAAAGTGAATGGGAAGATAAATGGTTGTATAACCACCATTTTGTGGAGTCCTTAAATTAGAATAATGCGACCAGTTATAAGCAACTGAATGGAGTCTTCTCTTAATGAAAACGATAATGAGCTGAGTTTCTGGACAAAGATTAAAAAAAAGGAGTAAATTTTCATCTTAGGTATGAAATTTCTTTAACTCTTGAGCTGTTCACTTTGTAACGCTTAATTTTTTTAAGATCACTTTGTTTTCCTTTGCATTCTGTCAATTCAAGCTTAAACGTTTCAAGTTCATTTCACTTCCTCATTCCATGGTTCCTCCAAGCTGGCTATAAACTGTTTCTTCGCTAATAGTGAAGATCGTTATTTTTTTTTTATTTCGGCTAACCTTAACCCTGTATCTTTCATTTATCTAATTCTACTAACTATAGAGAGCACATGATATAGGTGAATATCATCTCATAAATAATGTCTTTGAATTTAAAAAACAAAAAACAAAAACTCGATCGCAGTTTAGGTGAAAAGTGGCACAGCTCGCAGACATACACATATACACACACACACATACACACACACAGCATCTAATGGATATCCACTCAATGGTTTTACCTCGATAGAGTGAGGTTTACCTATTCGAGGCCCTTCAGTTTTCTGTTGAATGATGGTATGAATTCTATAAAAGCACTTATCTCTCTCTCTCTCTCTCTCTGAAAACCTAAGCTGTTATCAACAACAGACAAATGACTATCTGTTACATAAACTTCTCTTTCATTCAACAGAGGCATTTTGCATTACGGAACCAAGAAACCAAGAAGGAAAGAAGAGAGAGAGAGAGAGAGAGAGAGAGAGAGAGAGAGAGAGAGAGAGAGAGAGATTTCTTGTCATTCAAGAAATATATTTTTCCCTCTCACGTCTGGAGCCATTTCCCATCCGTTCCCTCGGGGACGCGACGACATATTTCACCGTCATTTTTGGAAGCAGCTAATTCATCACGAATCCGAGATCTGAATTTTTCTTCTTCCACTGAGGAACATTTTCGGTCTATCTTACTCTCAAAGAGACAATTATAACTCGCTTTGCAATTAAAACTCTCTCTCTCTCTCTCTCTCTCTCTCTCTCTCTCTCTCTCTCTCTCTCTCTCTCTCTCTTTCCAAACAGTTATGATAACATTTACATAATTCTCATGCGAAGTCATTCAAGTCATTCAATTTTAACTCGCTTTGCAATTAAACTCTCTCTCTCTCTCTCTCTCTCTCTCTCTCTCTCTCTCTCTCTCTCTCTCTCTCTCTCTCCAAACAGTTTTAAAAACATTTCCATAATTCTCATGCGAAGTCATTCAAATTCATGGCGTTCAGATACCTTTCCATTTCGTATCTATTCCATTACTCTTATCGTTATGTGCCTAAACTCATAATAAGTGATGAAAGATTCTTTCTAGACGTCGTTTATTGATTGATATCTCTCTATTCAAGCGCAATATTTCATTTCCTGTAAATATCTCTGATAGATGAGCAATGCATCGAATGTGATGTTATCCAGCAATATTCCTATCTTGGCTAATATTGCAACAGCTACGGAATCATCCCAACTTGTAATATTATTCTGTAAGTAGAGATTTATTTCCGCCTATCTACTTTATTCTTATTTTGGCACCTTCAAACGTATTTCCTTAGTTTAAAATGTTATTTGATTTTCTTTTAAACACATCATCGAAGGAAATGAACGACTGGAATGAGTAATGAATCATTGTGTTCAATATATCTAAAAAACAAAAAAATGTAATCAAGGTTTAACTCACGGAGTAAAATTTCTTCAGCGCTTATCAGAGTCAGGGAACCCAAACAAACGCGGACGTGTTGTTATTGAAGGGATACATAACCGTCAATGTTCCAGAAC
>NC_061090.1:1942738-1961137 GCF_015104395.2 Macrobrachium nipponense | reverse complement strand
GTTCTGGAACATTGACGGTTATGTATCCCTTCAATAACAACACGTTAGCGTTTGTTTGGGTTCCCTGCCCACTCTGATAAGGCGCTGAAGAAATTTTACTCCGTGAGTTAACCTTGATTATATTTTTGTATTTTGATATATGATTGAACGCAATGATTCATTACTCATTCCAGTCGTTCATTTCCTCGATGATGTGTTTAAAAGAAAATCAAATAACATTTTAAACTAAGGAAATACGTTTGAAGGTGCCAAAGTAAGAATAAATTAGATAGGCGGAAATAAATCTCTACTTACAGAATAATATTACAAGTTGGGATGATTCCGTAGCTGTTGCAATATTAGCCAAGATAGGAATATTGCTGGATAACATCACATTCGATGCATTGCTCATCTATCAGAGATATTTACAGGAAATGAAATAAACGACGCCTAGAAAGAATCTTTCATCACTTATTATGAGTTTAGGCACATAACGATAAGAGTAATGGAATAGATACGAAATGGAAAAGTATCTGAACGCCATGAATTTGAATTACTTCGCATGAGAATTATGGAAATGTTTTTAAAACTGTTTGGAGAGAGAGAGAGAGAGAGAGAGAGAGAGAGAGAGAGAGAGAGAGAGAGAGAGAGAGAGAATTTAATTGCAAAGCGAGTTAAAATTGAATGACTTCGCATAGAAATTATGTGAATGTTATCAAAACTGACTAGAGGAGAGAGAGAGAGAGAGAGAGAGCAGAGAGAGAGAGAGAGAGAGAGAGAGAGAGAGACCTTACCTTACAGACCTTACATCTTGTTCGGGTTGCCCCAGGTCCCTCAGTGTGAGGCACCTCTAATGTCTACCAGAGAGTTGCTAGTACATCTTCCGGTATATTTTGCATCTTCCAATCTTGGATGGTCTGGGATGCAGTTTAGATATTTGTCGAGCTTATTCTTAAACACATCTACGCTCACTCCTGATATATTCCTCATGAGGCTGCAAACGCATTGAATAGACGCTTGCCTTATCGATGCTGGGTTCGTAGTGGATTAATGTCCTGTGTGCTTTCCTTATTTTTTTCCTGGTATAGTTTTTGGCACTATTAATCTACCTCTGCTTGCTCTTTCTGATATTTTTAGTTCCATGATATTTTCTGCTATTCCTTCTATCTGTTTCCATGCCTGAATTATCATGTAGCGTTCTCTTCTCCTTTCTAGACTATATAATTTTAAGGATATTGGTAGTCTTTCCCAGTAGTCAAGGTCTTTAACTTCTTCTATTCTAGCTGTAAAGGACATTTGTACACTCTCTATTTGTTTGCACAATATCCTTTTGATAGTGTGGGTACCATATCATACTGCCAATATTCCAAAGTGGGACTACGAACATATGTTTTATAAAGCATAATCATGTGTTCAGCTTTCTTGTTTTGAAGTGCCGTAACAACATTCCCATTTTTGCTTTACATTTTGCCAACAGAATTTTTGCTATTTGATCATTGCAATAACATGTTCCTTATTCATCATCACACCAAGGTCTTTAACTGATTCCTTATTTGTGATTGTCTCATTATTAGGTACCCCTATATGCATATAGCTTTCTTTCTCTGTCTCCATAATTTTATTGATTCAAATTTCATCAGAGTTAAATACCATCCTATTTACCTCTGCCCAATCATATACTTTTGTTTTAAGGTCTCTTTGTAGAGCGTTCCTATCTTCATCACAAGTAATTTCTCTACTTATTCTTGTGTCATCTGCAAACTACTCAATAACCGAATCCTTAACATTACTGTCTATGTCTTCAATCATAAATAACAAAACATATTGCAGCTAACACCGTACCTTGCGGCACACCGGATATTACCTTGGCTTCATCCGATTTCTCGTCGTTTGTAATAACTATCTGTTTTCTGTTGCGTAAAAATTCTTTTAACCATCTTCCTACTTTATCCACGATATTGTGTTTTCTAATTTTCTTCGCTAATATATTATGGTCTACTTTGTCAAAAGCTTTTGCAAAGTCTAGATAAACCACATCTGTTTCATTTCCGCTTTTCATATTTTTGAATATGTTCTCACGGTGGACTAACAGTTTGGGTTTGTGTACTTTTTCCGGGTACGAAACCATGTGTCCTTTATTAAACAATTATTTTTTTATAAATTTTTTCATGATATTTTTCTTCATTACCCTTTCATACACTTTCATAATATGTGATGTTAGAACTCCACAGGCCTATAATTACTTGCCTCTAGTCTTGATCCACTTTTGAAAGTAGGGGTAATATATGCTAATTTGTGCTCATCATAAATCTTGCCTGTATCTACACTTTGTCTTAATAATATTGCAAGTGGCTTTGCGATAGAATGAACTACTTTCTTTAACAAAATAGCAGGGACTCCATCCGGCCCTGCAGCAGCTCCATTTTTAATTTCATTAATAGCCTGCACAATATCAGCTTCAATTAATATCGATGGTCAGACTAATAAATTTCACTATTTTTCGTCCCTTACTTCTATATCATTATCTTCATTATCTATTTTAGGGGGGTGAATTCTCTCTTATATCGTTCTGCCAATATGTTGCAAATTTCCTTTTTTTCATTCGTTATCCCTTCAATTCTTAGAGGCCTATTTCTATCTTCTTTTATTTCATCTTCTTCGCATATGAGGATAATAGTTTGGGATTTTGCTTGATATTTAATAGGGTTTTTTCTTCCAAGTCCCGTTTTTCATTTTCTTTTGATTGTATAATATTTTGTTCTGCATTTTCTATCTTACTTTTTACTTCTATAACTTTCCATGCATTTTTTTCTTTTGCAAGACCTTTTTTTCTCAGATTCAGACAAAATGTTATGGCTCTTATTCATAGTTCTAATGGTTCTTATTCATAGCTCTCATGACTCTTATTCATAGTTTTTCTGGCTCTTTTTCATAGTTCTAATGGCTTTTATTCATAATTTTAATGGCTCTGAACAGAGTTTAATTGCAAAGCGAGTTATAATTGTCTCTTTGAGAGTAAGATAGACCGAAAATGTTCCTTAGTGGAAGAAGAAAAATTCAGATCTCGGATTCGTGATGAATTA
The DNA here is from genome assembly GCF_015104395.2 of Macrobrachium nipponense. NCBI lineage: Eukaryota > Metazoa > Arthropoda > Malacostraca > Decapoda > Palaemonidae > Macrobrachium > Macrobrachium nipponense. The sequence continues at coordinate 1,958,075 of NC_061090.1, read as the reverse complement.
GCTGCTTCCAAAAATGACGGTGAAATATGTCGTCGCGTCCCCGAGGGAACGGATGGGAAATGGCTCTAGACGTGAGAGGGAAAAATATATCTCTTGAATGACAAGAAATCTCTCTCTCTCTCTCCTCATCTCTCTCGTCTCTCTCTCTCTCTCTCTCTCTCGCTCTCTCTCTCTCTCTTCTTTCCTTCTTGGTTTCCTGGTTCCGTAATGCAAAATGCCTCTGTTGAATGAAAGAGAAGTTTATGGAACAGATAGTCATTTGTCTGTTGTTGATAACAGCTTAGGTTTTCAGAGAGAGGGAGAGAGAGAGAGAGAGAGAGAGAGAGAGAGAGAGAGAGAGAGAGTTAAGGGCCTCGAATAGGTAACCTCACTCTATCGGGGGAAAACCATTAGATGCTGTGTGTGTGTGTTTATGTGTATGTCTGCGAGCTGTGCCACTTTTCACCTAAACTGCGATCGAGTTAGCACCTGTTAGCAAGTCGAAATTTTGTTTTTTGTTTTTTAAATTCAAAGACATTATTTATGAGATGATATTCACCTATATCATGTGCTCTCTATAGTTAGTAGAATTAGATAAATGAAAGATACAGTTGTTAAGGTTAGCCAAAAAAAAAAAAAAATAAATAACGATCTTCACTATTAGCGAAGAAACAGTTTATAGCCAGCTTGGAGGAACCATGGAATGAGGAAGTGAAATGAACTTGAAACGTTTAAGCTTGAATTGACAGAATGCAAAGGAAAACAAAGTGATCTTAAAAAGAATTAAGAGTTAAAGAAATTTCATACCTAAGATGAAAATTTACTCCCTTTTTTTTAATCTTTGTCCAGAAACTCAGCTCATTATCGTTTTCATTAAGAGAAGACTCCATTCAGTAGCTTATAACTGGTCGCATTATTCTAATTTAAGGACTCCACAACATTCACTTAGTTCACTTTTATCATAAAACTGACATAATTGGGTAATTTGTGCATTTTAGGATCACAATTGACTTATCTATTATTCTCTAACCATTTAGAAGACAAAAATTAGAACTATGAAAAAGAGCCATTAAAATTATGAATAAAAGCCATTAGAACTATGAAAAAGAGCCAGAAGAACTATGAATAAGAGTCATGAGAGCTATGAATGAGAACCATTAGAACTATGAATAAGAGCCATAACATTTTGTCTGAATCTGAGAAAAAATCCAAGTACACGAAAAAGATGTGACAAAGACAGTTCAGCAAATCTCTCATTAAATATTGCAATTTTTTTTGTATAATATTGAGATATTTTAATGAAGGTGCCTATAAAGGCAGAAATAAATGTCATGGAAAATGTAAGTTTCGATGAGATTGGAACTGACAAACAATCTCACTCGTGGTTACGACTGCTTTGCTAAACTGACTGTGAGTGATCTCCCTGCTTTGTGTAATTAAGATGGATTGCTGATGAGACTGAGAGATGTCAGCTGGAGATATTGGATATACTGCTTCGGTTGGCTGGAATGAAGTGAAGAGAGGTTTTCCCACTTAAAGACACAGACCTTGTTGGTCGTCCGCTAGAGTGAGTTATGGCGTTAGGGCAGTTATGAGACACAGTGAATATCAAACTGTCAAAGCGAATATTGAAAATCATAATTTCACGCAGATGAAGGAGATTCACCAAGATATTAAAGGCCAAGACAAAGGCGAATCGTGGAAAGTGATAAATTTATCCTAAATATAAGCCACTGGAAGATAAACGAATTTTGTCTATATTATTCCAATGAAAAAGTTGCTACTAGTAATCATAAGTTTTAATAATATTTCTTATAGTTTTATTTATTTAAGTAAAGATATAATAGTATTTTACCCGCAATAAATTTCAAGCATAAAATTGCTGAAATAACTGGACCCAACCCAAACCCACATACAGAAATTCAAACAGATAGATACTCAAACAGGTTATCCATGGAAAAATCAGCCGATGGTAAAAAGAAAAATCTAATTTGATTGTACGGTAACTACATCAACTATACAGTACTAGCGCGTTTGAATCCCCGCGAATTTATATTTTTATGACAAATTTCATGGATGTCAAAGGAAAGCAAACCCGTATTTACCGTTTCACTTTTCTGGACTGTGCAAAAAGTATTAAAAAAATGCTACTCGTCCGAATTTTCTTTCGTGCATTTCTATCGCTCAGTCTGAATGATTTTATATCTAAATTTTGTCTCTCTATTTTTCTATTTCGCGTCTAACAATAATAAAGGAATACTGTCGAAGAGGTCTGCGTATTTGGTTATTCCTTTTAATTTTCATTCCTCCTATCAGTGTGTTTCTAGCCAGCGCCTTGTTTGTCTCAGTTGTTATATTCATAGATACAATCCGTTCTCTCCAAGATTTCCAAGCCAAAATTAAATCCATTTCGAAGCACTCAGTTAGCCGTTCTATAAACAAAAATACCAAGAACTAAATCATTCAAAAAAGACTAGAAATAAAGTTAACAACGGGAAATAAATCGACCGTGTGGTTTCTCATTAACTTTGTCCACCGATCAATAAAACTAATAATAATGAGTTTTTTTTCTTTTTTATAAAACGCTATACTACAATCCTTCACTCCCCATAATTCACTTTACTTAGCCATTGTTTTAAAAGTGTCGTTTCCTTAAGCAACAAAAGGAAGAGGGTAATAGATTTGCTGACAAGTTCCTATTCAACAATGCTACAATGCTGGACCGAAGAGAGAGAGAGAGAGAGAGAGAGAGAGAGACTCACCTTGAGCACTGAAACGCAAACTGAACGAGTCCATAAATTTCCTCTGCCGGCGTCGGTGCTGACAAATGACTTCGCTTTGTCTCCTTCGGTCAGCGTCACAAACGAGGTCGTGCGTTTGAAGAAAGATTGACTAATGCTCCGGTGGCTGAACAATTTGCTTTTCTCACACTGAAGACTTGGTGTCCTCTCTTGTTGCGGCGCTTTCTCCACTCTCATTGTTATTATTTGTAAATCTATTTCTACTGTAATGAGTGCTGCTTTCTCCAATTGCATTGCCATTATTTGTATGTCTTTTTCATTATTATTAATGTTGCCCTCTCCAATCTCATTGCCATTATTTGCATATTCATTCCTGTTATAATTAGTGTTGCTTTCTCCAATCACATCGCTATTATTTGTATATCTTTTTTTCTTATAATTCATGTTGCTTTCTAAAACTGCTTTCCTATCATTCAAAATGTATCAAAATCAATGTTACTTTCTCCAGTCGCATTTCTGGTATTTGTATAACCATTTCTATTATAGTTAATGTTGCTCTCTCCTGACGCATTACTATTACTTGCTCATTTATTTTTAGTATAATTAAGTGCCGCAATAGTCAGTGTTATTTCAGAGCTTACACAGAGTGTATATTCAATATTTTAATTTGTCTTCCGACTTTGACCTTTAAAAACATGGACGCGGCTTCCCTCCCGTCCCGCAAAAAAAAACAAAAAAAAAAAAAAACAAAGAAAAAAAACAACAAAGAAATGGACTGCACTCATTTTCTTATTGTTTATTCAACCCGCAGTTGAAATTAGGGATCGTAAATCAACTGCATGTTGTTTTGGTTGCCATTTGCAAAACAATATAAAACACGATTCTCATCATCTGTCTCCATGTTTATACCGGAATCACCAGCGATACAGACGCATCGTCATATACTGACCCATGAATAACACACTCGAAGCCTTTCCATATTGTCACTCTCTATGCTGTTAATGAGCTGGGCGATATAACGATTTTATTGGTCACAAACAAGCACACTCTGACAATGAAAATAGGATACAATAAAAAAAAAGGTAGCACAAAATAAAAATAAAAAAGACATATAATGAAAACAAGTACCGCAGCGATAGTAAAGAATGAACAAGAAAAATAAAACCTTACTTTTTCATCACAGAGTTGAGAGTAAATATCATATTTATTTTGCTACTGTCAGGGGAAGGTTTAGTGCCTGAAGTACGCGAGACGCTAAAAGTCATGTCAGATTTACGTCGGTTTATTCTTTCCTCTTTCTCCCCTTCTCGGAATCCAGTGACGACTGGAGCTTCTGAACTTTAAAGAGCAGAGATCTTTTCACGTCGCGTTTTTTGTTCGTCTCTCCTCAAGTCTCCAGATGAAACGATTTGTCAAAGGGGAAGTTTTTGTTTTCGGTGTTCGTAGTAGTAGCCTGACTACTATTTATTTTATCCTTTTACATTGTTTAGGAATTTTGGTCATTTAATAATGAACAATGTTAAAAGTTAGAATTTATGGAAGAAAAGGAAACATTGCCTTTACGTAAAGACTGTAGTCTTGATGGATTTTAATTCGTTCAGTGTAATAACACGGCAGAAGTGGGAGGAAAACTCTAACTTCTAATTGCTAGAGTTAGGTCAAAGTGATCCTCCCCTCACCTCCTATTGGAGCAAGTGTCAGTGCGTGAATGAGGTACATATGTTAAGAGTCACGCTGGATTAATGTCCGCTTTATATCTTTCCTCGGTTCTTCCCTTCGTGGAAACTGTGATGATGATGGCCGTTTCTAAATTTCAAGGAGTACAGATCTTACACGTGGCAACCTAGCATTTCTCGGAAATTGTCCAAGGGGAAGAATTCACATTTATCTCTCAACGTATGGTAGCTCATATTTTTTTCATTTCTACCTGTTATGCTTTTTTCTGATTTTCGTCCTGTCATTGACATGAAATTCAAAATATTAAGGTGTCTTAACAGGGGGACAACAGCTGAAGGTAAAAAAAAGAAAAAAAAAAAAGATAAAAGTCCTCATTATAATCATACAGACATAAACGTGCAAACTGCGAGAAGATTATCCATTCAAAGCATAAATTATAACAAATAATGACACTTATTCCGACTTATTAATTAATTTTTATAACAAGGAGGTAAGATGTAACTAAAGATGTTGACTACTCTATGCCTTTAAACATTAGGTGATATTAAAAACAATGTTTACGATTTCTGTAATTCATCAGTCACGAATACTTTCTCAATTTTTTTTCTCTTATCGAAGGGTAAATAACGACCGGTTCTCAATATATCAATCACATATAGTGCTATATTAAACGTATACTGAAGGAAATCCTTTGGGTAAATATGCTTACTATCACGATCATTCAGGAAGAGAGATATACGGTTAAAATCTCTAAAACACAAACATACTAAATACTCTGTGAGATACTGCTGAAGATTCTCTCTCTCTCTCGACGTTCCCTCTCATCTTCAAGAGAATCTCGCCGAAAAAAAGAAGAAGCGTGGGACTAATGGAAACGAAAACGCTTTTAGGTGGTTTTATACTGAACTGTAAAGGATTTGGCACATAGATTAGTTGGTGGTGCTATGACCTTTGCATCGATAGATTAAAATGTCCAATTCAAATTCTTTTGTGATTTCCCTACGTAAAGTTGCCATGATAGAGATACTGCCATTGAAAGAACAACAAGGTCGAATTACGTCAAGATTAGAGTACCAAAGGCAGTGTCAAAGGCCGTATTCAAAAAAGCATTATAAAACCATGGAAGAGGAGTGGGAGAAGGAGAAAAAACTGGAACAAAAAAAAGTGATAAGAAAAGAGTGAAAGAAACATTAAGGAGATAAACGAATTGAATAAACTGGAAAAGTCCTTAAGATACTGACAAAATTAAAGACAAAAGAAATACGTTTCGAAAGATTCATTGTTATTATGGCTGAAAATATTGAACATTTGGATGAAAATATGGGTAGTTACCTAACGCTTGGAAAATGTTAGATATTTCAGCAATGTGGACATGTACCTTCCACTTATTTGTATATCCTTTTTACTCTTTAAGTAAATCGCTTGTCCCTGAAGAGCAATGTCTCTAAAAATCAAATGAGTTCGGTTCATTCACGTTGCTTCAAAATCACTAGAAACATTAGATTCATAGATAATCTGTTAAATTAAGAGTTCTTGGGGAAACTGGCGTTTTGCTAATGACCGAAAATGATTTTTAAGTTAAATTTCCCACATCATGTAAATTGTAAGGATCCGGGATATAGAACTCGCTAGATGTAATCCTCAATTTGTATCTTAGTATTTTAAGAGAAACACATTTTGTTCCAAAAGACAAAATGCAATGATTTAGTTATCATATTCCATATATGAAAGGAAAGCCCAACGATAAAAGCTAGAATGAAGTCTGAAATTAAACTTAGCCTCTTGGATATATTTCCTAATTACTGCTAATTACCAAACAAAAGAAGGAAACAGGCGAAACTAATTACGTGCGTCTTCTTCCACCTTAAATTTAGTCTGGGATATTTTTCCAGCAATTATGTGTGTGTGTATGTGTGTGTGTGTGTGTGTGCGTGTGTATTGAGTACTCGCCTGCGACTGGATATTTGCAAGAGAAGTAAGACATTGTTATGAGTAAGGCTGTGGAGAGTTAATCTATCTTCGTTTTATGGTAACGTAGACTATCTTGGTATTTTGCGACTGCTGATCTGCTCAAATGACGCACCAAATTTCTAATGATGGTGCAAAATATTGAAGGCTTCGAAGACGTCTTAAAACCGCTTATTGAACAAACGAGGCCCTCTGTATGAGAGAAACCCCTGAAAACATTGCTTCCTATCGTAGGAAACCAAATATAACTGAATTCAGAGATATATCACAACACTTAGCTTTACATTAGGGATAGCAGACATTCCACTGAAACTCTACTTACCCGGCTGAAGAACAAAATACGAGGAGCTCGAGTGGAAATCCATCGTGTGAGATGACGAAGAAAGCCGCCACTGAAGCGTTTTTATGACATTACCTTCAATAAATCAGGCAGACGAAAACTTCATCTCCCTCGATTTTGGAACAGCGTAAAGGACTGGCTGAAAAGAGAGTTTTACAGCCAACGGCTGAATGATACATAGAGGATGATGGCTGGCTGGTTAGTTCAAAGTAACCCCTCTGCATCTATACATTGAGCATGACCTTTTTATTTATCCTATTGGTACTGTATGCCTTCAGCAGCCACAGGGTCTTTTAAATCGTAGTTGGGAGAATATTTAATGATATATGATTAGGCTATCTCTCTCTCTCTCTCTCTGTATATATATATATATATATATATATATATATATATATATATATATATATATATATATATATATATATATATATATATATATATATACATACGGATATTGATCCCCTTGTCTTCCCAGTATAAGTAATTTTCAATTAGTGGCTAGAAGAGCAACTAATTGAAAATTAGTTATACTGGGAATATTAGACTCCTTTAAGCCTTAGGGACGTATCCCAAAAAAAAGTGTGTAGCTAGGTAGGCACTTCTTAGGCTTATTATTAAGATCTTTATCCTATGAACTTTCCCTGGTCGTATGTCTGTTCCCAGGATGACCTGCCAACAAGGGGGGAGAAGCTGCCCCCATGTCCGGGATTCGCACCTGAATTCACTCTCAGTCCAGCACAGACCTTGACCCAGGACAGACGTCCAAGCCAGCCTGCCTATAGGCCTACAAAGGGGCTAACTGGTGCGCTCCAAACTCGGACAAAGCCGACGCCATTCTTCAAAGTTCCTGTCCATAAGGCATCCAGGTATGTCTTGAGTTACAGTCATATTGCCAGTTCTTTTCCTCCGAGTCAAGTAAACTCTTCCACATTTTCCAATTCGAACTCCTAATTCTCAAATGAACATCCCTTTGTTCCTTTCCTGCCTCGTGGCCGCATGCTATCTTTTGTGATCGTCCCAGACAAACAAAGTCTTCATTGAATATCTCATTTAAGCACTAAAGTTCCTTCCCAGTGTGTGTTAGACAAAAGTGATTAACTGTGATATTGTGCAAGAAGTCCTTATTTTATGATTGTGTCTAATCTGGGAACTTTTCCAGATTTGCTGAGTCACGTGTGCTACGTCTCCTCGCCAGCGCTTCCTTACCGCAAGATACCCATTATCAATTTTGGAAACCAGCATTGAAATAGATTTGATTTTGGCCAGCTTTCCCCTATTGTGAAAGATAGGAGCGATCCAGACATTACGCGGCACTCTGACCACATGTGACCGAGGAGTTGCCTTGCCTTTATCCCAGGCCAGTCTATATATATATATATATATATATATATATATATATATATATATATATATATATATATATATATATATATATATATATATATATATATAATGTGCGTGTGTGCGTGATTGTATGTGTGTGTATGTATGTATGTACGTATATCAATATATATATTCATTTATTTATATTTATAAATAAACCAAGAAATCTTTAGTGGAAAAATATACTGATAGCTGTAATAAAATTACATGACTTTAGGAGTTCAGATAGTAGAATATTTAGTGGTTGATCAAAATTAATATAATTATTATTATCATTATTGTTATTATTATTATTATTATTATTATTATTATTATTATTATTATTATTATTATTATTATTATTATTATTATTTATCCTCGAATTCTCAGCTCATTTAATTTTGTATAACTGTAATGTGCTGCAAAGAGAATAACCGTACTTGTTATATCTCATGCAAAATGATTATTCATCTCCATGATTGACGACCACCAATAACCAAGGTCCTCCAACGTGACTTGCATGGAAAGCAGGCAAGACGCTGCGTCGCTTCTGAGACGTGTTTCTGAGGAGAAACATTTCCACGCTCTTTTTCAAGGGATTTTTGTAACTCTAACGTTACAAAACGTTTTCTTTTCTTTTTTTAATTCCCGTGTACATCCATTATCACGCACACGGCATAGAAGTTAGTTGGGCATCTCTCTTTCTCTCAAACACTTTTTGATTAAGATCATTAGAAAGAATAAGAAGTAAAAATGCGCCGAAGTTTCTTCGGCACAATCGAGTTTTCTGTACAGCTATATGAAACTCTCAGTCACGGCCCATGAAAATCTCAGCCGCGGCACGGTGGTGGTCTATGTTGTTGGTACCTATAACGGTGCCAGACGCACGATCATGGCTAACTTTATCCTTAAATAACATCAAAACTACCGAGGATAGATTGGTGCAATTTGGTATGTTTGATTATTGTGGGGTGGGTGGCCATCATAGCTATTTGCAGCCCTCTAGCCTCAGTAGTTTTTAAGATCAGAGGGCGGACAGGAAAAATGCTGACGGACTTACAGAAAACTAAAAATGATGGAAGACTTCTAAAATAATGTGAATATTAAAAGAACTCACATAATCTTTCTATTGCACTTTCTAGAGTGTTATAAAATATAGGCGATTAATGTTAAGGTAGCGTTATAATTAGTCGTTGATTGGAAATTTCTAAGCAAGTGAGAAGAACTCCGAAGAAGCACCACAAAAACAAAAACAAATTATCTAATAAAACATTTGAAAAACAATCAATAGTGAAATTACGAGGGTAATTAGAGAATAGACTATTGTATGAGAACACATTTAAAATTTGGAATCAAATAGAAAACATTGTAAGATAAGACATGCTCTCTCTCTCTCTCTCTCTCTCTCTCTCTCTCTCTCTCTCTCTTTTATCCAAAAGGCAACAGACGATCCTAAACAAAGCCAACACATACTTTTAGGCAAGAGAGTCAGGCTGACTAATCTTTATTGCTGAGTAATTAGCCGAATTTAGTGTACTGAAGCATTTTGTCAAGACAGTTCCCCTGAGACTATTACGACCCAAATAAAGCTTTCTTGTTTAAGTAATCGCCGGTTTAATTGCTAAAGTTTCCTCCCAAACCAAATCTTTCTTCCAGATCTGAAGTGAGGAATGGTGATTACGCGATAACGGAATGAGAAGAGACTGGAATGAAAACTTGTGGGAATAGTCTTGCCAGTTCTGAAATATGCGCCAATTAAGTCGAAAATGAAATACAGAATATTAGACTCTTATTTAGCTATGAAAATAGAATTCAAGTCACGCAGCCATGCGTAGCGGCAATGTTTTGCATTGTTTAATCATTAGCTTGCCGTAATTTTTTCTTAATGTCTATTTTTAAAATTGGTAGGCAAGGATTAAATCTCAGTTTTACACGTATATAAGACAAATTACCTTACCAATAAACCTCTCTCTCTCTCTCTCTCTCTCTCTCTCTCTCTCTCTCTCTCTCTCTCTCTCTCTCTCTCTCTCTCTCTCACCATACGGAACATTTTATTCTTGGGGTATTCCAATGTATAAAGTGAAGATAAATATGCTTTGCCACGTTGACGGAATTACCCTATTACTGTCTTTTATACCGCCTGGAATAATCATGATACAAAAAATAAAGGGACTGTCTCTTATGATTCGCTCCATTTTGAAAAACAAATCAAAATGCTGTGTCCATCTAAAAGCTGTTTAGTTGATTCCAGTGATATGTCAGGCTATAATCAAGCAAGAGATATTGTCATAAGTATCATTGGTACCTCTGCACAAAAGCAAGGTTGCTTGTTAATTCCGAAACTCATTTGATCTTTTAAATCATTACTAGGATAAAAGGCTTTTCTCATAATGTCGTTGTTAATGAGCGGTAAATAAGTCATGTGTGGTAGCATACTCTCTACTACAGTTTCATTGCGTTTATATCGCCTAATATGTGACTGACTAAACTACCATCAAATGTACCTAAATTACTGCAGTGGTATCAATCAAATTCATGTTCTAAAGGGTCCACAATAATGCAAAGTGTAAAAAGTTCGTGTATAATTTTGAAGACTTTACAGAAAGCTTTCGAACCCTTCCCTGGGTTCATCTTCAGTCCAAAAAGACTGAAGATGAACCCAGGGAAGGGTTCGAAAGCTTTCTGTAAAGTCTTCAAAATTATACACAGACTTTTTACACTTTGTATTATTGTGGACCCCTTAGAACATTATATATACTCTCGTGATAGAGAGTTTTTCCCTAATCAAATTCTTTATATGAAAACCAGTCAATAGTTTACGCCGCTACGAACATCAACCCTAAATAACCAAACAACTCTGCTGCATATAACGCTATGAAGGATGAAATATTCATTTTTACGTATTCATCCCACACCAATCACACAGGACACCAAATGCTGAACTATTTGCCAGACACAAAAACGAAGAACCAATTTTCATTTGTCTCTGGTCTTTCATCAATATATTTCGACGTCGGTGTTTTCATCTGAACGCGAGATGAGCACGGAACCAGCTAATTTGTTCTAATGTTGATTTTTCTTACTTTTTCTGTCAAATTTTATTACTAAATTTATTATCTGCCCTTCAGTAGTAAACGAAATTACAGTCTTATGGGCAGTATATTCGAACTCATAGACCTTAGGACATTTCCATGATTAGGAAAAGAGCGTGTCACTTCAAAGCTAATTTTGAGAGTATTATGCTGACTGGATTTTTTGGATAAACATAATAATAATGATAATAATAATAATAATAATAATCATCATCATCATCATCATCATCATCATCATCATCATAATAATAATAGTGAAGAAAACTTCTGATTCAGCATCAACTTTCTAAGATTAACAACATTTTTCAGAAATGCGTCTTTAAATATGGAGTTACTAAGATTAGGATGTCTCAAAGTCTTATTAGTATCCGAGGGGACAACGTGTGCTCACTTATTTCTAGGATCAGGTTTTACTATTCATTCATTATGTCCTAATGATTTTGTCTAGCTATCTTTTAAACTCTTCCACACTGTTGCTGGTGGCAGTTTATTCCGTCTCATATATCTTGTATGTAAAGACGTTCCCACAGAGAGATGTGTTATATCTCTTCAGTTCTAGACTCCACCCATTATTTCTTGTCTTGCTTCTGTTTAATGTGAAGGATACATAAAAACCTCGGTCTTAAATTTTGTAGGCCAAAAAAATCGGGAAATATGAAATATGTCAAAACGTTAACTTGTTTCATCATTTTCAAACTACAAGAACCGATGGCACTTCGTAGACATGATTCAAGTGAAAATTAACGTATTGATGGCAATGTATCATTTATTTGAGAAAACACCGTAAGTTCGTATATACACACATAAAAAGATGAACACAGATGGCACCAAAAATGAAAAATCAACAATGTTTCTTTTCCCTAATTTTAAATCGTATGAGAGAGCAAAACATTGAAAAAGAAAACTTGATAACGAAAACTTTCGGACCAATTTCGCACTGCATATACCCGGCCCATCCTCTCTTTCCCATTAAAAACTCATGAATATATAAGGTAAGACAAATTCCTGAAAAATTGGTGATTCATATTTACCAATGCCCCAGATTTTCCCGCCATTAGTCTTTATTTAAAATTATTATTAAAAATGACCACCCACGAAACTGGTTTTTGCAAGTAAGGGCAAGAATTAGAGTGGAGGCGGATGCAAGTTGTGTAAGATACTGAATAAAAAAAAAACATACACACCGTATTGTTGTTAATTAACCAAAACCAAATAGGTAACAGGATACATTATAAATCGAAGGGTCTGATTTGAAATTGTTAAGTTAGAACAACATAAACTAGCTTCTCCAGGATCACAAAATGGGTAGGAAGAAGGTTTTGTATCTTCATCTCGTGATGGGGAAAGGACCCGGGGCAGAAGTTCCTAAATAGTAGGTAATAAAAGATCTGGATATAGAGATGATGTTGACTGAAAGTGGAAGAGGACGTCCTTTGGGAAACGAGAGAAGTAATCAAGTCTTCTTGGCCTTCAAGGCGTCGTTGAGTTTTCCTCTTCTCTCCTTCCCATATTTCTCCTCCAGTAGCTTTCTTACTTAGCAGGGGATAAAAGAAGCTCTTTCCTAACACCAGTGAAAAGGGAAAGATACGACGATGACGCCCATAACGAAGACATCAACAGAATAATAATAAAAGTCATTACATATCATATAAAGATCAGAAACTTTTATCATCACCGTCAGAGAACGAATTCCACCTCTTCCCGCGCAACAAACTTCCCAAGGAGCAGGAAGAGAGTGATTACCTAAAACACAGGCCACCTCCTTCATTTGGGCTGAGGCAATAAACATCCTTATCGGTACTTCATGCCTAAAACGCAAAGTTATGCTTTAAATGATTCTCATATATCCTCATCTGTCATCAGTTTCTTTTGAAACAGGACTTACAGGATTTACTTGTTATCGAAAGTCAGTGTGTAGAATGTGGAGATCATTCAAGGTGCTTTCGTATATCTGTGACTCATTATACATTTCTGTTAACCTTCACAACTGGGAAGGAAATGTGATCTTTGATTCGAGGTGACAGTCAGTCAAAGCAAGAATTATGTTCGATACTGAAACTCTGATATTTGTTATATTGTTTGTTACTGTTGTTATTCAACTTCTTCCTCACATCGGGGTCGATCCCAGTAGTCCTGATTGTATATTCTTTGGCTTTCCCTCCCATATTATTATTATTATTATTATTATTATTATTATTATTATTATTATTATTATTATTATTATTATTATTCTAGAATTATAATGGTTTATCTTAATACGTGTAAAAAGAGTATTCAGGTTGGGGATCAACTTTCCCCAGAACAGTGCCCATATGCGAAAAAAATATTATATAGTTCGGACGAGATAAAAAAACAAATCAGTTTACACTCTGTATGAAAACAACATCAAGGAATAAGTATCCAAAAACGAGACAATGGTGAACGACGCTTTCAGACAGCATCACAATCTCTCCTGGACTCAAGAGGATTCTCCTTTTTTGACAGGTAACTAAAACCAGGTAAGTTAGATACCTGGGCTGAAAAGTAGAAGTTAACCTATTTAGCTTTTTATCTTCAACTTTACGAGTGAAAGAGGGGGAAAAAAGAAAAAAAGAAGATGGGAAGGAGAGGGAAAGAGGTTTTTCAGTTCTCAAGTCCACTTCTGCCGGTAATAAGGCTCTTGAAGCCTTTTCTCCTGAGGACAAGTACGTGTTTCGAGGATCCTGTATATCAGTGCTAACGATGATATTGCTTCCCAAACTTCTGTATTTCTCTCGACATTTACATACAATATTATACCCACTGATTATTTATTCAATCCTAAGTAAAAGGAGATTTCAAACGTTTCAGAATTTCAGAAAATGTTTTTTTTAAATTAAATTATCATTATTATCTCATAATTATACTACTCTCAAAAAAAGTTATTGCATATCACTGTCAGCTATCAGCAATTTTTCGTTTGATTTGCTTTATCTTCTACGTATGATGATGAAACCTACGATTTTTCAACTATTCTCCCATTTAGTTTTTGTGAAGAGCAAAAACAATTACTATTTATGTGCGTTTTTAATATTGTTATTGAGGTTTAACTTTATTTAAAAAGATCAAACGATCATATGGAAAAGAGATAAGTGATCATAATTTACAAAACAAGTATCGACTGTGTAAATGTTGATATTTGTAGAATAATAATCCAAGGGGAAAGAAAAATCAAATAAGTAAAGGCAAATAAACGATCGAAATTTACAATAACGTTGTAAATTTTCATAATAACTATTTATGTTTTCCTATTTCATTCCAGCTTAATTCTAACTAAATACAGCTCTGTAAAATAGGTGATATATTTGCCTTTCTTCATGAGAACATGAGAGTCAAGCGATCTTTTTTTTAATTTTTATTTCGGGTCTCGACAGCTAAATCTAGGTCGGACAAAAGGAATGTCTATACAGTGCTTCACCTTCCTCCTCAAACAGCATTTTTCATGGGAAAAGAAATATCCGCAGCATTAAGCCACAAAACTTGAAGAGCGAGAAGTCATATTGTAAATAACGAAGATTGTTCCTGACACATTAACGACCAGGCACGAAAATGCGTTGGTCGAGAATGTGCCCAACAGCTGATATAGAATGTGTTACATTTGCACATTAGTTGTTCTCCGGTACATAAACTGGAAGCAGAAGTACTAAATTAGACAGTCGACGCTATTTTGTTATTAAAACCCTCTTTTTTTTAACTACGTTTCAATAATAAAGCATAAACAATTGGCAACGGCAACCCTAGGGAATAAATACCTTCTCCTGTCTTCATTTGAGTTCAGTTTTAGAATACCATGATTGGCTAAATTTACTAGTGATCTAAAGTAAAAGAATAGATCAAATAACGAGTAAACAGACATCGGTAGCACTTAGTTTTAGATGGGGAAAAAGCATCTAAGCAAAGGTGGCAGAGAAACGAACATATTTAATTGATATTACACAGACACACACACACGCATATATATATTATATATAATATATATAATATATATATATATATAGATATATATATATATATATATATATAATTATATATATATTATATATATATATATATATATATATATATATATATATATATATTATATATATATATATTGTGTGTGTGTGTGTGTGTGTGTGAAGAGAGAGAGAGAGAGAGAGAGAGAGAGAGAGAGAGAGAGA
>NC_061090.1:1930238-1940238 GCF_015104395.2 Macrobrachium nipponense | reverse complement strand
ATATATATATATATATATATATATATAGACGTTGACAGCTCCTATAGAACAATTAGTAGATAACATATGGAGCATTGTAATGTATGTCATACGATCTCTGATGGAATGTCCGACAGCGTTGGTTTGTTTAAGAAATCTCGGGCCGAGATGAACACTTGTGTCAGCTCAGATCAGTTTGTTTTGTAAACTGTGGTTCTCGCAAACAACGGAAATGTATTTATGACTTGGAAATCTGGATCATGTCACGGGAATTCCACGTCACAGGGAGTGGCGATACAATGTTCTAGAAAAATTCGTATGTTCATGAGTGTGCCTGTAAAGGGGTAGTTATAGTGTGATATAGGGAATCTAGAGGACAGATGATTATTCTGGCAGTAACTTGAATTGGTGAACATTTTGCCTTAAGGAGGGCGCTTGACTTTGCCAGTAAAGGTGAGCGAGTGAGCTTTTCATTTTAAAATGCCCAATTGGGCACAAAGAAATGTGTAGTACTCTGTTGGCTCGATTGACATTTTAGTATTGAATATTTTTCCCTGTTTATTGTTTTTGCATATTTACCTTATTTGACCTTTTGGATGTGTCGAGTGATTTTGGTAACAGGAAATTCTCCCAATATTTCTTGATGTTTTTTTGTTTTTTAAAAGTGACCTTTGTCTTCTCCTCAGATGGATTTGTTATAGGTCACATGATACGGGAATTTTGGCAGATAACTATAACTTTGGATCATGACAGACTTTTGGACATTGTATTTGGAAGTACTTAAATGTTTAGTGTCAGATTGAATTTGCCAGTCAGAGAGACTGGCTTTTCATTTACTTATTTGCTAGAAGTTAAGGACAGTCTTTGCCATTCTCTTTAATTTTTTTCTTTGTTTGACATGTTAAATTTGGGGAATAAAACTGTATTTTGGTAGAACATGAGTTTCATCTAGCTATGACGTAGAGAGAGAGAGAGAGAGAGAGAGAGAGAGAGAGGGGTGGTGGGGGGGTGGGGGGGGGGGGGGGGGCGTTAGGAAATGGGAACAACTATTCCCAGGGGGACTCCAATGAACAGGGATGGCGGTGTGGATTTCAAAGTTAAGTTTTTTCTTGTGATTTGATGTTCAGGATTTTGATAGTAGAGGAAGCTGGGAGAAGGGTAATAGAACGTATTATTAACAGTAATTAGTTATGATAGTGAAATATATACACACTTCTGTTACTAGTCTACTTCTGTAGATCATTGCATGTTCCTCCGTCCTGAAAATAACATAAAGATGACTTTCAATGCAACCTGAAACTAACAAAGAGATGGCTCTGAGTTGACCAAACAGCATTGATGAAGGGGATACTGGAAAGAGCTGAGCGAAGAGACAGCGCCGTGTCTTCGTGACGGTCGAGAGGAAATGAACCAGGAAATGAAAGTTCAGGTCGGAATCTAGAAATTCGGAGCCCAAAAGAGCGAAAAATAACGGAACAAGAAAAGGGAAAATATTTCAACGTAAACATGAATGTTGTCGATGCTTTGTTGTGACGAAGGTAGACATCTGTAAGAGAAAAGTGGCGGCATAATAGAGTGATTCAAGACGACGTCAAACAAAGCTTGAATTACTAGTTGTGAATGTACAACAGGAAGGAAATTGAGAAGTGCCGTATCACGTCCATTTCTGCTTTTTTCCTTCCCAACATGTACATTGCAGAGGATGGAAATGATTCGTGATAGGGATTTGATGAAGTTAGATATCAGGATTGGAAGTAAAACAGACTAAGAGGATTAACGCGGAAGACTAATGTTGGATCACATATACATGAGAAATTGGACCTATGTTCAGCATTAGTGAAGAGACCCTTCATATGAAAAGAGGTAAGCTCGTTCTTATTCTTGTCGAGTAGCCACGGCCCATGAAAATCTCAGTCGCGGCCCATGAAACTTTCAGCCACGGCCCGGTGGAGGCCTGTGCTATTGGCACAAATAGCGGTGCTAGATGCATGATTATGGCTAACTTTAACCTTAAATAAAATAAAAACTACTGATGCTAGAGGGTCGCAATTTGGTACGGTTGATGATTGGAGAGTGGATGATCAACACACCAATTTGCAGCCCTCTAGCCTCAGTAGCTTTCAAGATCTGAGGGTGGACGGACAGACAAAAGGTCATCTCAATAGTTTTCTTTAACAGAAAATTACAAGTAAACGGATCACTGAGGATTCTTTTTTGACTCCTAAGATATTATAACGATCGTGTGACCTTCTTTCAGAGGTAAAGTTGCTCCACCTCCTCCTCCTCCTCCTCCTCCTCCTCCTCCTCCCCCTCCTCCTTGTTCTTCTTAGCCTCCTCCTTCTCCACTTCTCCTCCTCCAACTTCAAAAGGTTTTGAGGAGTGACAGGAGCATCAATGGAAAACTTTCCTCTGCAACAGAATCATTAGAGGTATCATTTATATGCGGATAAAGGGCATGTGTTTAAATTCTCTTAATAATAACACTTTACTTCTTTTAAACTTCTTAACCATCAAAATAAACGCTGTTAATTATAATATAAACAACTCGATAAATGCGAAATCTTCGTCACAACTAGTTATTTCCAAAGACGCATTAATACCGTTTTTGTAAGAAGCGCCTCCTTCCATTTAGCTCCTGTTATGAAGGGATGAATTACAAATTATATCAGCTATAAAATATGAAGTTAGAATTTCTGGAATTTGAATTCAAGGTTTTCAAACAAAAAAAGGAAGTGCTGAGAGAAGACTCTTCATTTTCATGATTTCACTTTTGTTGCCATTTTTTCTGTTTGTTCGTTTATAAACTTCTTATAACTTTTTCCGATAATTATGCCAGAGTTTACATATGAATTTTACCATGACGAAATTACTGAACATTACTGAACTTCCATATTTCTATTCCCGAGAGATTCGTACTTTTAGAGTTGTCGATAGAAACCGAAACTTTAATACAATATAATAAAAAAAAAAAACTCATGACTCGTTAATAACATAATTCAAAGCCTTCTTTCTACCGAGTGTAGTTAAGAGGAGGATGCTTTCTAATAGTTATGCTTTGAGGATGAAACGACTTTATTTCTGATGGGGAAAGAAAATTAAATAATGATTATCCACAGAATTAAAAATAAATCTACGCTTGAATATTTTACGAACCCACACAACCATACGCCCACACGTACGTAAACACCCACAACTATATATATGTAAATATATATATTATATATATATATATATATATATATATATATATATATATATATATATATATATATATATATATATATATATATGAATAACTTGATCACGAAGTATATAAAACGTGATGCTATGTATAAATAAAGGTTTTTTGCCACGAAGGAAAAAATGAAAAAGCGAGATAGCCAAGTACTTTCGGTCCTGTTCGGACCATTTGCTGAGGACAGGACCGAAAGTACTTGGCTATCTCGCTTTTCATTTTTTCCTTCGTGGCAAAAAACCTTTATATATATATATATATATATATATATATATATATATATATATTATATATTATATATATATATATATAGTATATATATATATATATATATATATATATATATATATATATATATATATATATATATATATATATATATATATATATCTCTGTTTCTGTGTGTGATTTCGCATGTGTGGGTGTATGGTTGTCTGGATGCGTAAAAAATATTCAAGCGTAGATTTATTATTCAAATCTGGGGATTATCTTGACTTATTTCTCTCCTGCTTTTCAATTTTCAGTGTTATCTTCTACTGAAATTTCCTGTTTTAAATATATATATATATATATATATATATTATATATATATATATATATATATATATATATATATATATATATATATATATATATATATATATATATATATATATATATATATATATATATATATATATATATATATATATATATATATATAGTATATGTATATATACATTTGTGTGTGTGTATGTGTGTGTACAGACGGCCAACGAAGAATTGGAGTAGTTTCTTAATTCATTGTTCGTTATGGAAATATTGCCATTTGCAGGTGCCAGATTATTTACTTAACAATAAATAAAATTTCCTTTCAAAGGTGCTATATTAGAAATAAATTACGTTAGAATTGAGTAGACTTATTCACAAACGTATTAAAGATAATTATTTGGCAAAGTAAGGGAAATATATACCGATGGGACCATGATTTCTAATTTTATTCTCAACTCTAGCTTCGTGATAGCATACCGAAGATTTGAAGTTGGCTTTGCTGCCGCTCGAGTCTTGACTCAACATATCGTACTGCATGGAGTGTTGTCATTTTGTCTCCTACAGCCGATAAATGATGCATCAAGGCGTTAACATTCTTTGAAAACAATGTTTAATTAAACTAATTTTGTCCTTTGATCAATAAAATAATTTGCATGACACATTTAGTGGGCCTAAATTGGACTTCTGATTTTCCCACAATGAATTTAATTAGCCTAGGTCTATTTTCAGCAGTATACTCTCTCGCTTGATACTATATTAATGAATATTTAATATATATATATATATATATATATATATATATATATATATGTATATATAATATATATATATATATATATATATATATGATATATATATTATATATATATATATATATATATATATATATATATAGATATATATATATATATATATATATATATATAGTATATATATATATATATATATATATATATATATATATTAATCTGCTTATTTGATTATTCCCGTTATTCTTGTTTTATTAGCCATGTTCGCCTTTCTTCTTATCCTTTTCATAATTGCTTAACATAATTAACTCAGACCTAGCTATTCAAAGTCAAAAAGTAATCATAAAAAAATCAAACGAATATAATTCAGTCTTGTTTTTTATCGAATTTCTTGCATATCATCCTGTTTCATTTGGACACGTTGGAACGCTATGGGAGTCAAAACTGACGAATATATTAAGAAAGGCTTACTTTCATTAAAGCTTTCTTAGGTTGATCTTTCTGTAGCTATTCATTTCTTCTAAATAGAAATGAATTCAAATTAGTTTCACATGTATACCTAGACCTACTACCATAAGCATATTATAAGTAGCTGAAAGGATAAGAAATATGATAGGTAACGTTCTCGTTTAAGTCTATTTCATATGTTTTTTTTTTTTTTTCAAGAAAAACCTACTGCTTTAATCAAGGGTTGCTCTTTGACGGATACAGGGTGTAACACGAGTGTATGCACATAGTTTGTGGAATGAAAATTAAAGTTTTACCATTTTTCTTTGGGAACAGAAAATATTTTATAAACATGCATTTTAAGGCGTCCGTTGTCGGTGCGGGGAATTTTAAAATAGCCGTTATCATTAGCGATGCTTTCACGAGATGGAGTTCGTAATGAGAAGTCTGATCTAGTCGCCTGAGATGTAGAAGAGAGCGGAGGCGGCGTATGGGAGTGATGGAAGGATTAGGCCGATGTTAATAAAGTATCTCCCAATAAAATGTATTCTATAGGTTTTGAAGAAAAAAATGCATGCATCATTGAAACGTTTCCCTCCCTATCCGTGGTTTTCACTGGCCATCGATAAAAAAACAAAACAAAAAGAGTAAAGCCTTACTGAATCTCTCATCCATCAAAAGATAAGTTTGCTTATTCATTAGACTTATTCATTAGACAACTATCAAAGACTTCATGTGTAGATTTAAAAATTTCTTCCTCTCCATCTAAAGTATTCATCAGACACCAGTCATAAGCGTAGAGCTAGTCATGATTCCTTGTTCAGCAATGTCGTGACGAGGCACTAGAATTCAAAATTCACAAATGAATGTTGCTCAGCATCGTTTACACTACTGCATTCTCTTGCTCTCTTGTGGTGCTTCGATGTGTTCCACCTCTAGGCCCATGTTCTAAATTTTGCCGTTCTTTAAAAAATTTGATTTATCTATGTATGATTGTCTCCGGTTTATTAAGATTTCTTGATATCTCTCCAACAGGAACTTGCACCGAATGCAGTGCAATAATTTTCTCTCGCTCATCGAGGGATGTTTCTTAGACCGATAAATGACACATTGACATTAGATTCCTGTGCACATAACATCAAAAGCAATAGAGTGAGGTGGCCTGGTTCACACTGTTAGGATATCGTTTTTCTTCTTTTTGTTTTTAAATTTGATAGCATTTTGTGAGATTATAATGTTTTCTGTAAAATTTAACAAATGGAATAGTTCAACTACCTTCAACTTATTATTGAAATGATGATTTAAGGACTATGTTTATGCGATACTACTAGTGATAGGTGTCTCCTATCTATTTGGTAATGTATATCTATGGTTGTGATATGACGTTTTCTATCACTTCGTTTCGTTCACGTCAATTTTGCTATATGGAAAATAGTTTTACACAATGACATAACATAACGTTCTAAAGATATCAGTGACTGTTTTTAACGTCCTTACACATGATTTCTTCCATCTTTGAAAAGGAAAATAGATAAATAAGGCATGCATCGTGCTTCAGGCAGGTGAATGAAAAATTATGAAACTCTGCCATCAGTTTTTTGGCCGGCAGTACATATATTTATTTATAAGCGTTCAACTATTGTTTTGTTTAAATTCTAATAAGATACCAGGTAGCAAAATGTCTCCATATTTGATGTGTTTAGTCCGATTAATATCCATTTCAAAATAAATAGTCTCTGTTGAATACTATGAGCAGGTCTTAAAAAGATTTTTCTCTGTAAAATTCCAGTCGGTGTTAGCATAAAAAGATTCTGTATAAAAGGATGCTGTTCCTTTGAGCTGGAATCATGCACGGATTACATTGGAAAAGCTTTGTTCTGATATGAGAAAAAAAGACAGAACGGAACAGTTCAGAATTATAAGAATTCCTATAAATTTCTTGTTTTTTTTTTTTTCCTCATTCTCTCCATGCCATTTTTCCTCAAAGCACTAAGCTACATTTTCAGATATCCTCAACTTTCATATAATGGTAATATGACAACTCATAGACACTATGAACAGAAAACCTTATATTCAAGGAAAATCGACTGTATTAATTTAAACTGCTTCTGAATACATTGTTCTCCATATTCTGGGTATTAATATGAAACCAATGCTAAACAGGGAAACTTGTAGACTTTACCCCAAATCAATTAAAGCACAGAATTGACATTTTGTTTGTTATTAACCGTTTCAATACTGTGACTTATCACGAATTCTTAAAGAAACAAATATCTATAAAGATTATTATTTTTACAACTGTTTACACTGCCTTATCTTCCATCTCTTTGCAGATATAACTTTTTGAATAGTTTTCAAAGAACGTGTCCTGCAAGTATATTCTCACTTTCATAGAAAACGGAGACTGGAAATCCAGCACTTGATTCTAACCGACCAGCATATGTCTGTGAATAGACTTTGATCACTTTCAAGGACCTTTCAGTATCAAACTAGACCGTGGACAGGAGGACGCCAGCGTGGATTCTGGTACGTGACTGGAGTTCCTTATTAGGGCACAACGTCTTGGAAAGTGGTTTACAAATCGTGTATAGTATCACTGGCTCTCAGATATTTACGCTCTCAAGCTTCCAAATGCTTCTTAAGCGAATTTTGAAAGTGGAACCGTTTTAAAATGTAATGGTTTGAAACCGTCTATTATCGTAAGTTAATTTCGTATGTTCAAAATCATTAATATGAAATAGGAAATAAGTCACCCTTTTTCCCACGCTTGATTACCCTTATTCCTGAATGATTCAAGACAAAATGAGTTTCAGCAAAATATGTATCCACAGGCGTTTATTTCTGCAGTTATATTTATATCGATATCGTCTTTATGAGAAGTGAATTATGCTTTGCCATATCAAAATATAGGTGGGTAATCATCATTCCAGTGTAAAACCAATCATGTCATTAGCCTTAAAACAATCTATAGCCTAAACTAATTAATTCTACATCGTAAAACTAAGTGATTTTTAAAGAGTAAATATTATGGTTATATTAAGGGTAATATGTAGTATTTTGGAATATTTTTTGTGTTCTATTTGTTTCATTTTCCTTTACATTTTAGGATTTGATTTACCAAGTTTTTCAATACCGTACCATTAACGTCGTGGCATATCTTGTAAAAGGAGGAAGGGGTATAGATATTTGATCAACTCATAACCACTAGAAATATTGAGACTGCTTGTTAGGAACTCAGGATTCTACCATGATACTTATGGTAACCCACCCCCACCTGCTCTCTCTCTCTCTCTCTCTCTCTCTCTCTCTCTCTCTCTCTGTATGAGAAATTTAAATCATCTCTCACTTCCTGGTTTCTGAATTCGCAAATTTATGACGGTAGACGCAATATGCTGAACGCTAATAGAATGAAATAATTACTTATAATAATGTATATAGGTGTGAGGTACGTTCCGGCCTGTTACGATCGTTACTGCTGTAAAAACAATGATTAAAAAAAAAGGCAAATTTCTGATATATAACTGATAATATTCCGCGATATTGTGTAATTTATAAAATTCAAGTTATTCTCCCCGTACCGATGATTTAGGGTGACCTCACTTACTCAGTTCATGGAATAGAATGGCATATACACATTAGGGAAAAGGCTAAGCTCTGGAAACTACGAGGTCATTCAGCTCAGGCGGGGAAACTGGGAGTAAAGGTGCTTTAAAGGGTAGCACTATGAAGCATTTATTAGGGGAGAGTGGAATGAAAGATGGAAAAAGTTAAAAATATTCGCAAACGAAGTGTAATAAACTCTAATGATTTGGTTATTGCTAGATTTTATGTCAGCGAACGAAACACGTTTGATTTTGATCAACACTGACTTCATCAACATATTCTTTGTTGTTTGTGAAGGGGACGGGCAGAAAGAGCTGAAAATCATCCAAAAAGGACCAGAGATACTGACAGAATAATGAGATGGAAATAAGAAATGACCTCTTTGCCGATCTAAACATAGATAATAATCCGGGAAATGATATAAGCTAATGATTGCACCAGGTACTTTAAACAACATAGCCGAGAAAGAAAACCGAATCAATTTTTCAAGTGAAATTTGTTAACTTTTTAATGATTTTAGACTGCAAAATACACTTTTCTGAAAGGTGCTTAAATGACAATGTCATTAGCGAATGCAGCTATTTTAATGTTACGCTCCTTTCATTGCAATCCAGTGCAGCAGGAAATTAACTATACACGTAATTGTGCATTTGCAAGTGCAGTGAAAAGGAAAATGGAAAATGTTAATGAAACAGCTTTACTTCCCCATTCAGTCTAATTTCCTAGAGAGGATCACTGGAATAGGGGACTGGGTAGTAACAATTCGGGTTTACCATTAACGAGTTGCCTGGAGTTTTACTTTCGTTTTCCTTCCTTGTTTTTAATGTCTTACTTTAAGTGAACTCGTTCGTATTATATATACATTATCATAGACGCTTTATCTTCATTTGCAATGAAGGACTCATCAATAATGTTAAAACACCAATGCGGTACCGTCTCTCCACTTCCTCCTTAGAGAGATGACAGTGGCCTCTACAACTACGAGAGGCTCTCGGGAGACTTATCTCTCCAAATTGAGTCGCTGTAATGAGACTGGAGAGATTTGTTGTGGACTGAGGGGCTGGCCGACAGCAAAAGGGGAAGTTAAGGGAGAAGGGTTTATTTGGTTTAAGAGTATTTTCTACGAATTCTCTTTCCTCCTTTCCTTTAAGGGCGTTTCTTTGGAAATTATTGTAGGGGTTGCCTAAGCAGTCGTTTGAAAATCAGGACGATATATGTATGAGAAAATAGATACACACACATATTATATATATATATATATATATATATATATATATATATATATATATATATATATATATATATATATATGTATATATATATAATATATATATATATATATATTATTATATATATATATTATATATATATATATAATAATAATAACACCTTTCTACAAGTAGCCTTTGCGAAATAAATTTCCTTGCTAAAATGAAATGATTTAAATATTATCATG
>NC_061090.1:1914633-1929738 GCF_015104395.2 Macrobrachium nipponense | reverse complement strand
CTGACTTTTCATTTACTTATTTGCTAGAAGTTAAGGACAGTCTTTGCCATTCTCTGTAATTTTTTTCTTTGTTTGACATGTTAAATTTGGGGAATAAAACTGTATTTTGGTAGAACATGAGTTTCATCTAGCTATGACGTAGAGAGAGAGAGAGAGGGTTAGGAAATGGGAACAACTATTCCCAGGGGGACTCCAATGAACAGGGATGGCGGTAAGGATTTCAAAGTTAAGTTTTTTCTTGTGATTTGATATTCAGGATTTTGACAGTAGAGGAAGCTGGGAGAAGGGTAATAGAACGTATTATTAAAATTAATAAAGTCATTAATAAAGCAAAGGTCTGACCAGTAATTAGTTATGATAGTGAAATATATACACACTTCTGTTACTAGTCTACTTCTGTAGATCATTGTATGTTCCTCCGTCCTGAAAACAACATAAAGATGACTTTCAATGCAACCTGAAACTAACAAAGAGATGGCTCTGAGTTGACCAAACAGCATTGATGAAGGGGAAACTTGAAGGAGCTGAGCGAAGAGACATTCGTGACGGTCGAGAGGAAATGAACCAGGAAATGAAAGTTCAGGTCGGAATCGAGAAATTCGGAGCCCAAAAGAGCGAAAAATAACGGAACAAGAAAAGGGAAAATATTTCAACGTAAACATGAATGTTGTCGATGCTTTGTTGTGACGAAGGTAGACATCTGTAAGAGTAAAGTGGCGGCATAATAGAGTGATTCAAGACGACTTCAAACAAAGCTTGAATTATTAGTTGTGAATGTACAAAAGGAAGGAAATTGAGAAGTGCCGTATCACGTCCATTTCTTCTTTTTTCCTTCCCAACATGTACATTGCAGAGGATGGAAATGATTCGTGATAGGGATTTGATGAAGTGAGATATCATGATTGGAAGTCAAACAGACTAGGAGGATTAACGCGGAAGACTAATGTTGGATCTCATATACATGAGAAATTGGACCTATGTTCAGCATCAATGAAGAGACCCTTCATATGAACAGGGGTAAGCTCGTTCTTATTCTTGTCGAGTAGCCACGGCCCATGAAAATCTCAGTCGCGGCCCATGAAACTTTCACCCCCGGCCCGGTGGAGGCCTGTGTTATTGGCACAAATAGCGGTGCTAGACGCACGATCATGGCTAACTTTAACCTTAAATAAAATAAAAACTACTGAGGCTAGAGGGTCGCAATTTGGTACGGTTGATGATTGGAGAGTGGATGATCAACACACCAATTTGCAGCCCTCTAGCCTCAGTAGCTTCCAAGATCTGAGGGCGGACGGAAAAAGTGCGGACGGACAGACAAAAGGCCACTCAATAGTTTTCTTTAACAGAAAATTACAAGTAAACGGATCGCTGAGGATTCTTTTTTGACTCCTAAGATATTATAACGATCGTGTGGCCTTCTTTCAGAGGTAAAGTTGCTCCACCTCCTCCTCCTCCTCCTTGTTCTTCTTAGCCTCCTCCTTCTCCACTTCTCCTCCTCCAACTTCAAAAAGTTTATGAGGAGTGACAGGAGCATCAATGGAAAACTTTCCTCCGCAACAGAATCATTAGAGGTATCATTTATATGCGGGTAAAGGGCTTGTGTTTATATTCACTTAATAATAACACTTTACTGTTAATTATAATATAAATACGATATCTTCGTCAAAACCAGTTATTTCCAAAGACGCATTAATACCGTTTTTGTAAGAAGCGCCTCCTTCCATTTAGCTCCTGTTTTGAAAGGATGAATGACAAATTATATCAGCTATAAAATATGAGGTTAGAATTTCCGGAATTTGAATTCTAAGTTTTCAAACAGAAAAGGAAGTGCAGAGAAAAGACTCTTCATTTTCATGATTTCACTTTTGTTGCCGCTTTTTCTTTGTTTGTTCGTTTATAAACTTCTTACAACTTTTTCCGATAATTATGCCAGAGTTTACATATGAATTTTACCTTGACGAAATTACTGAAATTACTGAACTTCCATATTTCTATTCCCGAGAGATTCGTACTTTTAGAGTTGTCGATAGAAACCGAAATTTTAATACAATATTAAATAAAAAAAAAAAACACCTCATGACTCGGTTATACAAATAATTCAAGCATCTTTCTGCCGGAGTGTAGTTAAGACGAGATGCTTTCTAATAGTTATACTTTGAGGATGAAACGACTTTATTTCTGATGGGGAAAGTGCTGTTTACGCTGAGGAATGGAAAGGAAGAGAAAATTAAATAAAGATTATCCACAGATTTAAAAATATATCTACGCTTGAATATTTTTACGCACCCACACAACCATATGCCCACACGTATGTAAACATCCACAACTATATATATGTATATATATATATATATATATATATATATATATATATATATATATATATATATATATATATGTGTGTGTGTGTGTGTGTGTGTGTGTACATATATTTATTTATAAGCGTTCAACTATTGTTTTGTTTAACTTCTAATAAGATACCAGGTAGCAAAATGTCTCCATATTTGATGTGTTTAGTCCGATTAATATCCATTTCAAAATAAATAGTTTCTGTTGAATCCTAACTATGAGAGAAATGCAATGAAAAAGGGACTGAAAATGTAACTGCATTGTTAATCCGGTCCTCTGTAAGAGATAGTCTGTTCTGATAGTCTTAAAAAGATTTTTCTCTGTAAAATTCCAGTCGGTGTTAGCATAAAAAGATTCTGCATAAAAGGATGCTGTTCCTTTGAGCTGGAATCATGCACGGATTACATTGGAAAAGCTTTGTTCTGATATGAGAGAAAGAGACAGAACGGAACAGTTCAGAATTATAAGAATTCCTACAAATTTCTTGTTTTTTTTCCTCATTCTCTCCAAGCCATTTTTCCTCAAAGCACTAAGTTGCATTTTCAAATATCCTCAACTTTCATATAATGGTAAAATGACAACTTATAGACACTATGAACAGAAAACTTTATATACAAGGAAAATCGAATGTATTAATTTAAACTGCCTCTGAATACATTGTTCTCCATATTCTGGGTATTAATATGAAACCAATGCTAAACAGGGAAACTTGTAGACTTTACCCCAAATCAATTAAAGCACAGAATTGACATTTTGTTTGTTATTAAGATTTTGACTTCAAACACTTTAAGCTCAGTGAATCCACAAGGTGATTTTTGCTGACTCAGTTAACCGTTTCAATACTGTGACTTATCACGAATTCTTAAAGAAACAAATATCTATAAAGTTTATTATTTTTACAAATGTTTACACTGCCTCGTCTTCCATCTCTTTGCAGATATAACTTTTTGAATAGTTTTCAAAGAACGTGTCCTGCAAGTATATTCTCACTTTCATAGAAAACGGAGACTGGAAATTCAGCACTTGATTCTAACCGACCAGCATATAATATCTGTGAATAGACTTTGATCACTTTCAAGGACCTTTCAGTATCAAACTAGACCGTGGACAGGAGGACGCCAGCGTGGATTCTGGTACGTGACTGGAGTTCCTTATTGGGGCACAACGTCTTAGAAAGTGGTTTACAAATCGTGTATAGTATCACTGGCTTTCAGATATTTACGCTCTCAAGCTTCCAAATGTTTCTTAAGCGAATTTTGAACGTGGAACCGTTTTAAAATGGAATGGTTTGAAACCCTCTATTATCGTAAGCTTATTTCGTATGTTCAAAATCATTAATATGAAATAGGAAATAAGTCATCCTTTTTCCCATGCTTGATTACCCTTATTCCTGAATGATTCAGGACAAAATAAGTTTCAGCAAAATATGTATCCACAGGCGTTTATTTCTGGAGTTATATTTATATCGATATCGTCTTAATGAGAAGTGAATTATGCTTTGCCATATTAAAATATAGGTGGGTAATCATCATTCCAGTGTAAAACCAATCATGTCATTAGCCTTAAAACAATCTATAGCCTAAGCTAATCAATTCTACATCGTAAAACTAAGTGATTTTTAAAGAGTAAATATTATGGTTATATTAAGGGTAATGCTGGGGTCACACATTCATGTATCACGACGGCGTATGCCCATGTATGTGGATCGTGGGCATCATCGCGGTGAAATTACCTTGAACAGCTGGTAAACAGAACACAGACTAACGGACGTAAAGCCAGCACCGTAAATTGCGCCGCAAATGTACGCGCAAAGAAAGCAAGGTCGGACGTCTACCTGAAACTTCCGCCGATAGTGTAATGTTCTATGTACGTCAACTTCACGTAGTTACCACGCACACCGTTGTGGGGCTGTAGGGTACAAAATGGCCGGCCTGTAAACAGACTGTAAAGAGAAAGAACATGTACGAGAGAATGTAAAAATATTGCATTCTGAAAATCCAGGTTGTAAATTCACTTTGGTAGAATTCTGCATGTACTGTAAAATATTGTATATTTTCAACAAAATAAAAAAATTAAGTCAGACATTATAATATACATACCATTGGCAGTCCCAACATCTTGGGCTTCTTCTGACGGACGATGTGGGGCTTGAGGAAGTAGAATATGTTCAATATCCACTTCTCCCTGTCCGTCAGTCGTCTTCCGTGTCGCTGTCATCACTCTGTATCTCATCCAACTCCGACTCCTGTAGGTGGAAGATGACATTTCCTCGACCCGAGTGTCTGTAAGAGTGGCTGTAGGAGTCCTCTCCGTGCCGAAAGAAGGTCTTGCAAGAAGATGTGACGTTCATGGTCCCCTCCTTGGTCGTTTTAGGAGGTTCGGCAACTTGAAGGGCGTTGTGGAGAGTACTTGGAGGAAACTGCTGGTCTCGGGTGACGGATTATTATTATTATTAGAATAGGTGTTAGTTTTTTCCAGACCTCTGAGTCTCAAGTAGACTCTTCTCGGGCTGGTTCTCAGGGATCAATCCTGAGAAAAAAAAAAAAAAAAAAAAAAATTAAACTTATTTGAGAAACCCGTCTTATTTAAAAAAATTATGATTTTATTAATTTAAAAATCCCTGCTTTCCGCAAGAATATTTTTCATTTCCGAACTCCGCAGATAAATAGATCTTGCTGGGTCCAAATTTGGGCACTCAACAAGCAAATGCTGTACTGTCATGGGTGTTTGACATCTGTTACATTTCACTGGGTCAGCATGTGGTGTTGACATCAAGTGACCATGTGAGAATCTTGTGTGTCCTATACGTAGCCTTTGCTAGGATCACCTCTTTTGCTCTTTCCTCCTGTGAGGATGTCCTCCATGCATAGACTTCAGTTTTTATATTTTTAAGTTTATTTGTTGTTGGCACAGAGGCCCATTCTTCTTTCCAATCCTGGTAAATTAATGTTTTAACTGATTTTACCCAGTCTGACACTGGGGCATATGAAATTGTTGGAGGGATAGTGCAGGCTAATTTGGCAGCAGAGTCTGCATATTCATTTCCTTTTATTCCCACGTGTGCTGGGATCCAACATATTTCCATTGATATTCCTGATTGGAGGAGTTGATGAATTTTTATTTGAATTTCCTGTACTATTTGGTTTCCTGGTTTATACTGTCTTATTGCATCTATAGCGCTACGTGAGTCACTGAAAATAACAGAGACACTTGCTTTTGCCTCAGATATCATATCTAGAGCCATCTGTATGGCGTGTGACTTCAGCAGTAAATTACTGATGATATTGAAGGTAGGCTTTTTTTACTTAACATATTTTTCGAATATGCAGACGCTCCTACTCCAACATTATTTTTGGAGCCGTCTGTATATATCATAAATTTGTCGCCTTTTCTTCTAATGTGCTCCCCAAAGCATGTTGGCGGTACATTTGCGTACTTGTCATTTGTTTTTTGAGTAGGTAAGACAGGGAGGTACATATCTTTACTCTATTTAAAATCCATGGTGGTGGCAATTCCATTGGTGGGTGAAAAATTGGATTCATATTATGTATGCATTATGTATCTAGCTCTTTTTGGGAAGAGCTAGTACTATTAACTGCTGTTACTTGATTACAGTTTTGGAAGCAGTAAGTTGCAGGAGACGATCCTGCTTGCATTGAAAGACCTCTTTGTATTGTTATTAAATTACGGTGATGTTTTAAGGGCAAAACACCTGCCTCCACCAAAAGTGAGTTTGTTGGGGACGATCGGAAAGCTCCTGTGCACAATCGCACGCCTTCATGGTGCACTGCATCGAGAGATTTTAATGCAGATTCTGAGGCGGATGAATATATTGGACAGCAGTAATCTATTATGGATAAGACTGTTGCCTTATATATCATTAATAAAATGTCTCGCTTTGCTCCCCAATTAGTGTGTGATAACTTTTTTAATATGGCAAGGGCTTTGATGCCCTTGGCTTTAATGTATTTGATGTGCTCTTTCCAATTTAAATGTTGATCAAATATTACTCCTAGATACTTGATTTTTGTACAAAATTGTATTTCAGTGCTATAAAGATGCAGTTTGATTGTTTGGTTCTTCATCCACCTTTTGTCTTTGTAGAAGACGATTGCTTTTGTTTTATCAGTTGAAAATTTAAATCCAACTGAATTTGCCCAACTACATATATTTGAAATGGCAGTACTGAGAACTCTCTGAGCATGTCTCAGATTACTACTCGTATAGTAAATGACAAAGTCATCAACATATAAACTGTTTTTTACACCACTTGGTAAATTTATAGTAATGTCATTGATTGCTAAAGCAAACAATGTACAGCTCAAGACACTACCTTGAGGGATTCCTTCTTCCAGTTTATAGGTTACTGAGTAGAATTTTCTATTCTTACTTGAAAAGTTCTGTTTGTTAAGAAGTTCTTAATAAATATTGGTAAGTGGCCTCTTAGTCCCTTGGAGTGGAGTTTTTGCATGATGTTATGTTTCCATGTTGTATCGTATGCTTTTTCTATATCAAAAAATATAGCTACTGTTAATTTCTTTTGTTCAAAGCCTTTTTTGATATGATCTTCTAAATGTGTTAAGGGATCTAGGGTTGATCTGCCAGCTATTGAACCAGATTGTGTTGGTGTTAAAATGGATTCTTTGGTTATTACATACGTTAATCGTGCATTAACCATTTTTTTCTAAGATTTTGCATAGGCAACTTGTTAGAGATATCGGTCTATAATGGATGGATTACTTGCATCCTTTCCTGGTTTGTTTATTGGAATAATTATGGCATGTTTCCATTTATCAGGAAAGACACGTTTTAGCCAGATACTATTTGTAAAATTTTAATAAATATGATTTAGCTATAGGAGCTAATTTTTCTATCATTTCAAATGATATTTTATCATATCCTGGTGCAGAGGGATGACAAGAGTTGATGGCATTATCTAGTTCATCCATGTTAAAATATAGTTATAATTCCAGGTCTTCAAGAGTTTCAAAATTGAGTATTATATTTTCTTTTTGTTTCTGATACTTTGAAAATGTGTATCTAGGCTGGAGTAAGCACTGATGTTTTCAAAATGTTTCCCAATTATGTTTGATATTTCATAAGTATCATGGTATATTTTTCCATTTAAATGTATTGCACTTCTTGGAGGTCTTATATG
The DNA here is from genome assembly GCF_015104395.2 of Macrobrachium nipponense. Classification (NCBI taxonomy): domain Eukaryota; kingdom Metazoa; phylum Arthropoda; class Malacostraca; order Decapoda; family Palaemonidae; genus Macrobrachium; species Macrobrachium nipponense. The sequence continues at coordinate 1,922,231 of NC_061090.1, read as the reverse complement.
TTTTCCATTGATTTTCCTTATCTTTTTGCCAGACATCCCTTGTGGATGTGTTTGAAGATATGTTTGAGACATATTCCTTCCATGATGCGATTTTTTCAGCTATTACCGTTTTTTCTAAATTTGGCTGTATATTTGTTTGTTATATAGTGGTTTAATGTGGTTAATTGTTATGTTTGTTATAACTATTTTGTTTAATATGTTTATACTATAGGGCATTTTGTTGAGTGATTTAAGGCGAGTTTTGAGTCTGTTTAGATTGCGACTCAATATATGTTTTATTTTACTTAATGTTGTAAGTTGGATTCCACCATGGGGGGGGACAGGGGATTTTGTGGAATGTGTTTTTGGTTTTTGGAATACTTTTATCTGCAGCATTTATTATGAAGTTTGAGAAGGATTCACATGTAGTATTGTGATCTTCATTATGTGGGAATGGTGGTATGTTTCGTGTGTATAGGAAATATTTATCCCAGTTAGCTTTTTGGATATTATATCTTGTAGGTGGCAATATTTTGACATTACTTAAGTAGTTCAGAATGATTGGGAAATGGTCACTTGTGTATGAATCGTCTAGGACGTTCCATTCCAATTTCTCCGCTACATCATTTGAACATAATGAAATGTCAATTGAAGAAAAGGTTAGGTGTGTATTTGAAAAATATGTTGGAACTTCGCTTTCATTGAGACAATACAGATTGTGTTTCATTATAGTATTCTCTATGTTGATTCCGGATGTGTCAGTGGGGTTTATTAATATCCCATAATGGATTATGTGCATTAAAATCTCCTACTATAAGTAGTGGTTCCTGTATACTTTTGCTAATAAGTTCAGAAAAACAAAAATCACTGAATTTGTATTGAAATTTGGTTGGTTATATAAATTACAAATAGTAATTTTTACTTTTATCAGGCATATAAACGTTTAAGTTGATGTTATTTGATATGGCATAGATGGTATGTCAACAGGTGGCATATGTAATGCTATTATGAACGTATATGGCTGTGCCTAATTTTCCACCGTCAGTTGGTGAATAACAGGCAATTTTATAGTGTTGGATATTTGTAGGGTTACTTCCTATATGTTGTAGACATATGCACTTGGTTGTGGTCTCGTATGATTCTTTGTAATTCACCCAGACGTAGTCGGGTTAAGAGACCATTTATATTCCATTGAATGATTTTATATTCCATTATTGGGAGGAATTGGTGTTAAATTCTGTAAATTGATTGCTGATTTTACTTTATCTCGTAGTTTATATGCATTTGAATTTATTGTGGTTTTTTAATCGTTGTATTTGTATGTTGGTTATTAGATTCTGCAGTTGTTTTGTTTTTCATAGTTGAATATTAATAAGTCCTTTTTGATTTTTTGATTTTATAATTTCCTTTTTGTATTTAAGGATTCAGAACATAATTCGTTCTCATGTTGTGTGTTAAAGGGCACCTCCTTAATTTGGTAAAATTGTCAATACAATTTCGTACTGTGTCCTCTGTCTTGGTAGTTAGTTGGTTTATATGTACTTACAAAGCATTCATTACAACCACAAGATGAAGCATGTTTGGTATGTTAATTATTGGTTCAGAAGTTTTTGGTCTAGCTTTAGAAATGTCTGGTTTTGTAATTCTATTGTTCCTTTTCTGTAGTGATAAGGACTGTTGGTTTGAGGGGTTATTTGTTTTGTTGTTGTTAATGGGATATTTCGGTCTTGTGGATGGTTGGGGGGTGATAGTTATATTTTGGTTTGGTTTTAATGGTATGATTTTCATTAGTATTATTTGATGGAAATTGTAAAGAGTGATCTTTACTGTCCAGATGTTGGCTGTTTGATTGAGATTGAGGGTAATTGTGTATTTTCCACTTGTGATGAGGTTAGTTTAATATCTTTTTTAAAATGTTCTCCTGGTGTAGTTGGAGTCTCTCTGGATTGATTGTAATTTTCAATATTTACTTTTTTTCCCTTAGGTGGGGTTCTTTCTAGAATTCTTTCCTTTTTGCCAGTTCGATTATCATATATTAATTTCTTCTTCTATTGGAAGTTCTTTTCCATGGATAACTGAATCATCTATGTTGGTGGTGGTATTGGTTGTTGTAATATCACTTTTATTTTGGGTTTCAGTATTATTGGTATGAAATCCAGTTTCCATGTTTATACTATCTTGTTTGTCATTGTGCTGTTGATGTCTTGATTTTTAGTCACATTTGAAAAGGTGGGGGTTTTGGATGGATTGTTAACGCCTCTTACTTTTAGCTCAAGTCTGGCTTCCATGACTGACATTCCTGTCCTATTTATTAACAACTGAAGTTCTGTGTTATATTGGTAAAATGAACACTCCTTAGATTTTGCGTGATGGGCTAGTCCACAATTAATACATTTTAATTGTTTACAGTTCCAATTAGTGGTATGGTCATCTGATGCACAGACTGCACATATAGCTTTATTACGGCATCTTTTGTATGTGTGTCCATACCTTGAGCACTGTGTACATTGTAATGGTTTAGGAACAAAAGGACGAACTTCTCTATTTTGTCCAAGAATTTTTATTTTAAATGGTAAGTCTTGGCCTGTAAATTTTATTTTGGCAATGTTGATATTTTTACTTTTTATCTTTCCTACTTGAAATAGAGTATATTTCTAAATCGTGGATATTGTTATATCTCAATTTTAGGGAGTCTAGCAATAGTTGTTTTGAAGGAAGCTCCTGCTCGCTATTGGGTAGGATGACTGTACCCTGTACATAATTCAAGTTTCATGGCTTGTAATTATTACCTTTATATTATTTATTTCTGTTATACTTAAAAAGGCAGTGGACTGCTTTTTATTGGTTACTTGGATAAGCCATTCATTGTCCTTGATGTGTCTGCATCCATGTCTTGTGTTGGATATATGTTAAGTAATTTGTTTTCTAGCATCGCTGCTGAGATTTTGTTGTCAGCTTTGAGGACTAGAAATTCTTTGACCAATTATCTGGTCCGAAAGAGGGTCATCAAAATGTACCAATGTGGGATTAAGTCGGTAATTTGTTTCTTTTTGGTCCTGTTTTATGTATGTTGCTTGTCTATTATGATTTTTATATTTTTCTGTATTGCTGAGAGGATTATTTGTCTCTAATTCAGAATTATTGTTCATCATATATGGTTCCATTGTTACGATATTGGAGTTTACCAATTTATTTTTGTTTGTTTCTTTTGTATTTATGCACTCTATTTGGTTTTCTGGCTCTGCTGCTTTACTTGGAACAGGGTGTTCCTTTGTATCTTTTATAGTACTTTCACTACTTGTGGCAGTACCTAGAAAATTCGGGAGTGACGTGCCAATGGTCATCAACTGTGCCGTAGTTTTTCCATCATGGGGCCCAGGGGTACTCAAATCATTTATTTCACAGTTCATAAATTTTGAGTTTTTACACACACACACACACACACACACACACACACACACACACACACACAAAAAATTCTTGAAAAGATATCATTGGCCCTTCGCGAAGTTAAATTTTCTGCCAAAGGCACAAGTGAGAAAGGACTCCCAAATGTCCGCATCCCTACCCTACCCCAAAAGGGGATGGCATAACATGATTAGTATGGCCCAAGTGTAAGCAGAACCCGCTTGCTAGGACTAAGAGTATTATGTTAATACAATTATCCCCATCCTAATCACATTATGGGCAAACTGGATAGAATGCCGAGAGTTCTATTCCTAGAACCAGGCCCCCCCTGGAATCCGTGGTCCAGCTCCACAGAATAGTTCCGCCTGAAAAACAGGTCCGAACATTGTCGGGTAGATGATGGATCTACCACAGTTCTCACTATTTTAGCTTCGGATTTAACTCCACGTTAAGCCATGATATTTTTTGTTTTCTCAGTTTATTTGCTTTCAAAAATTTTGGCAAAAAATGGAAAGGTCCACATAAGTTTACTCGAAAATATATAATGTCATATGGGACTCTTGGGTTCGAACCTGGGAAGAGATTCCTGAGGTTCGAGAGCCCCCTCACCACGTCAAGGTGGTCCCAAAATGAGGGGGCTCGGGTGACGGAAACAACAGCTGACCTGAGGGCGTCGACCTGACCTTTTATACCACGCTACAGCGTTGCCATGTCGTACAGGGTTGTAAATGTGCGAATCGGTTTCCCCGTAGGCTACAGCGCAATTAGGAGGCCCACGTGCTTCGCGGCGGAAAGAAAACAACGACGGCGAACAATGCTGGTGACCCCAGCGCCTACCCTGCAACAGTCACCGTGGCTCCCACGTGAAATGCCTCGAGCTACGTCAGGTGACATTTGGCGTGACCACCCACGACTTGTTTTGAACATTTCAAAACTGGAACGGGCGGAGCTTTGAGCTCGGAAGACCCGTCACCGTACGTCTAAGATTTTACGTATGTTTTACGTTACATTTACGGTTTACTGACGTAAGCTGTTGCCAACTACCAATTTCCGCTCACCGCGTGGGCGTGCGTGCGGTGATACGTGAATGTGTGACCTTAGCTTAAATATGTAGTATTTTGGAATATTTTTTGTATTCTATTTGTTTCATTTTCCTTTACATTTTAGGATTTGATTTACCAAGTTTTTCAATACCGTACCATTAACGTCGTGGCGTATCTTGTAAAAGGAGGAAGGGGTATAGATATTTTATCAACTCATCACCACTAGAAATATTGAAACTGCTTGTTAGGAACTTAGGATTCTACAATGCTACTTATGGTACCCACCCCCACCTGCTCTCTCTCTCTCTCTCTCTCTCTCTCTCTCTCTCTCTCTCTCTCTCTCTCTCTCCCTATGAGAAATTTAAATCGTCTCTCAGTTCCTGGTTTCTGAATTTGCAAATTTATGACGGTAGACGCAATATGCTGAACGCTAATAGAATGAAATAGTTACTTATAATAATGTATATAGGTGTGAGGTACGTTCCGGCCTGTTATGATCGATACTGCTGTAAAATTAATGATAAAAAAGAAGGCAAATTTCTGATATATAACTGATAATTGTGTAATTTATAAAATTCAAGTTATTCTCCCCATACCGATGATTTAGGGTGACCTCAGCTTACTCAGTTCATGGAACAGAATGGCATATACACATTAGGGAAAAGGCTAAGCTCTGGAAACTACGAGGTCATTCAGCTCAGGCGGGGAAACTGGGAGCAAAGAGTGCTTTAAAGGGTAGCAGGAGGAAAACCTCACAGTTGCACTACGGAGCATTTATTAGGGGAGAGTGGAATGAAAGGTGGAAAAAGTTCAAAATATTCGCAGACGAAGTGTAATGAACTCTAATGATTTGGTTATTCCTAGATTTTATGTCAGTGAACGAAACACGTTTGATTTTGATCAACACTGAGTTCATCAACATATTCTTTGTTGTTTGTGAAGGGGACGGGCAGAAAGAGCTGAAAATCATCCAAAAAGGACCAGAGATACTGACAGAATAATGAGATGGAAATAAGAAATGACCCCTTTGCCGATGCTAACATAGGTAATAATCCGGGAAATGATATAAGCTAATGATTACACAAGGTACTTTAAACATCATAGCCGAGAAAGAAAACCGAATAAATTTTTCAAGTGAAATTTGTTAACTTTTTAATGATTTTAGACTGCAAAATACACTTTTCTGAAAGGTGCTTAAAATGACAATGTCATTAGCGAATGCAGCTATTTTAATGTTACGCTCCTTTCATTGCAATCCAGTGCAGCAGGAAATTAACTAGACACGTAATTGTGCATTTGCAAGTGCAGTGAAAAGGAAAATGGAAAATGTTAATGAAACAGCTTTACTTCCCCTTTCAGTCTAATTTCCTAGAGAGGATCACTGGAATAGGGGACTGGGTAGTAACAATTCGGGTTTACCATTAACGAGATGCCTGGAGTTTTACTTTCGTTTTCCTTCCTTGTTTTTAATGTCTTACTTTAAGTGAACTCGTTCGTATTATATAAATATATATATATATATATATATATATATATATATATATATATATATATATATATATATATATATATATATATATGTATTTTCCTAAAACTTCCAGTGAATTGTTTAATAAAGTACGAAAAACTCAGATTTGGATGATATCTTTTTTAAAGTTTACCTAGGCATGCATCTACGGTAACTCAAATACTATAGGGGTAACGCAGGTAACCTAATTGTCTATTGAAGTTAATTAAAAAGACTCATTTTCACTACTCGCATACGGAACTGCGGAACTTCTACTGAATAATGGTCATTTGCACCCATTCTTTCTGCTCCTTGGATTAATAATAGTCATAATAACACAAGAAAAGTCATCTGCTCCTTGCTAGTTAGCTCCAAGTGGAAAAGTATAAAAAGGGAGTTTTAATTAAAAACTTTTCAAACAAGTTGCAAGAGTTGGACCTCTCTTTCAAAAAGACAAAACGAAAGGACGTGTTTCGGCATTTTTTGTTGTTGGAATCTCTATAACTTCGTAAATAAGATAAAATCCTAGTTTTATTTCATGTAGTCTTACGGTGTCGTTGGAAACGGATCTGTGGTATCGTTTATCTGATGCGAGTATTCTCTCACGATAGATTGTCAGTCAGTCTGCTTAATGCGGATTAATTGTGAATAGGATTTCCGCTTTTTTTTCAAAACTAAGGCACATTAAAGCTTTGTCGTTATGTATATTCCTTTACTAGAGTTAATGAAAATGAACGCATGACAAAAAGCCTAAAAAGAAGAACGATTTTTCTAAAGTATTTCCACTTGTATACAGTGAAGAAATAGTTTCAGGCGCGCTTAATATATCGTCGTACCTTTAATTCTTTCTAGTAACGATGGAAATTCGATGTCCGTAGCCTTTATTTTCATATCATTTTACCAACCTTATACTTAATCTCTCCTCTTGAACAGTTGGGTTTTAGTTATAAGAACATGTCTGTCCGTATGATAATTTCTTTGCAATTTTTGTTAAATGATTCCAGCAACATTATCATAGACGCTTTATCTTCATTTGCAATGAAGGACTCATCAATAATGTTAAAACGCCAATGCGGTACCGTCTCTCCACTTCCTCCTTAGAGATGACAGTGGCCTCTACAGCTACGAGAGGCTCTCGGGAGACTTATCTCTCCAAATTGAGTCGCTGTAATGAGACTTGATGAGACTTGAGAGATTTGTTGTGGACTGAGGGGGTGGCCGACAGCAAAAGGGGAAGTTAAGGGAGAAGGGTTTATTTGGTTTAAGAGTATTTTCTACGAATTCTCTCTCCTCCTTTCCTTTAGAGGCGTTTTTTTGGAAATTATTGTAGGGGTTGCCTAAGCAGTCGTTGAAAATCAGGACGATATATGTATGAGAAAACAGATACACACACATATTATATATATATATATATATATATATATATATATATATATATATCTATATAATATATATAATATATATATAGATATATAAATATAATATATATATATATTATATATATATATATATATATATATATCTATATATAATATATATATATATATATATATATATATATATATATATATATATATATATATATATATACACCTTTCTACAAGTAACCTTTGCGAAATAAATTTCCTTGCTAAAAATGAAATGATTTAAATATTATCATG
>NC_061090.1:1913060-1914133 GCF_015104395.2 Macrobrachium nipponense | reverse complement strand
CTGACTTTTCATTTACTTATTTGCTAGAAGTTAAGGACAGTCTTTGCCATTCTCTGTAATTTTTTTCTTTGTTTGACATGTTAAATTTGGTGAATAAAACTGTATTTTGGTAGAACATGAGTTTCATCTAGCTATGACGTAGAGAGAGGGTGAGGGTTAGGAAATGGGAACAACTATTCCCAGGGGGCTCCAATGAACAGGGATGGTGGTGTGGATTTCAAAGTTATGTTTTTTGATAGTAGAGGAAGCTGGGAGAAGGGTGATAGAACGTATTATTAAAATTAATAAAGTCATTAATAAAGCAAAGGTCTGACCAGTAATTAGTTATGATAGTGAAATATATACACACTTCAGTTAGTACTAGTCTACTTCTGTAGATCATTGCATGTTCCTCCGTCCTGAAAATAACATCAAGATGACTTTCAATGCAACTTGAAACTAACAAACAGATGGCTCTGAGTTGACCAAACAGCATTCATTGATGAAGGGGCTACTTGAAAGAGCTGAGCGAAGAGACAGCGCCGTGTCTTCGTGACGGTCCAGAGGAAATGAACCAGGAAATGAAAGTTCAGGTCGGAATCGAGAAATTCGGAGCCCAAAAGAGCGAAAAATAACGGAACAAGAAAAGGGAAAATATTCCAACGTAAACATGAATGTTGTCGATGCTTTGTTGTGACGAAGGTAGACATCTGTAAGAGTAAAGTGGCGGCATAATAGAGTGATTCAAGACGACTTCAAACAAAGCTTGAATTACTTGTTGTGAATGTACAAAAGGAAGGAAATTGAGAAGTGCCGTAACACGTCCATTTCTTCTTTTTTCCTTCCCAACATGTACATTGCAGAGGATGGAAATGATTCGTGATAGGGATTTGATGAAATGAGATATCATGATTGGAAGTAAAACAGACTAGGAGGATTAACGCGGAAGACTAATGTTGGATCTCATATACATGAGAAATTGGACCTTTGTTCAGCATCAGTGAAGAGACCCTTCATATGAAACTTTCAGCCACGGCCCGGTGGAGGTCTGTGTTATTGGCACAAATAGCGGTGCTAGACGCACGATCATGGCT
>NC_061090.1:1865560-1908060 GCF_015104395.2 Macrobrachium nipponense | reverse complement strand
GCGGGGAAACTGGGAGCAAAGAGTGCTTTAAAGGGTAGCAGGAGGAAAACCTCGCAGTTGCACTATGAAGCATTTATTAGGGGAGAGTGGAATGAAAGGTGGAAACAGTTAAAAATATCCGCAAAAGAAGTTTAATGAACTCTAATGATTTGGTTATTCTTAGATTTTATGTCGGTGAACGAAACACGTTTGATTTTGATCAACACTGAGTTCATCAACATATTCTCTGTTGTTTGTGAAGGGGACGGGCAGAAAGAGCTGAAAATCATCCAAAAAGGACCAGAGATACTGACAGAATAATGAGATGGAAATAAGAAATGACCCCTTTGCCGATCTAAACATAGATAATAATCCGGGAAATGATATAAGCTAATGATTGCACCAGGTACTTTAAACATCATAGCCGAGAAAGAAAACCGAATCAATTTTTCAAGTGAAATTTGTTAACTTTTTAATGATTTTAGACTGCAAAATACACTTTTCTGAAAGGTGCTTAAAATGACAATGTCATTAGCGAATGCAGCTATTTTAATGTTACGCTCCTTTCATTGCAATCCAGTGCAGCAGGAAATTAACTAGACACGTAATTGTGCATTTGCAAGTGCAGTGAAAAGGAAAATGGAAAATGTTAATGAAACAGCTTTACTTCCCCTTTCAGTCTAATTTCCTAGAGAGGATCACTGGAATAGGGGACTGGGTGGGTAGTAACAATTCGGGTTTACCATTAACGAGATGCCTGGAGTTTTACTTTCGTTTTTCTTCCTTGTTTTTAATGTCTTACTTCAAGTGAACTCGTTCGTATATATATGTATATATAGATATATATATATATATATATATATAGATATATATATATATATATATATCATATGCATATATGTATGTATGTATGTATGTTCTTTTTTATTTCAACGGAGGTTGAATTACTTAGATGGGGTTTTTGAAATCTAAGGTCTCGAAATGGTTTGCAAACTTTTGACGCTAACATTAAAATATGCATTTTCCTAAAACTTCCAGTGAATTGTGTTTTTAATAAAGTACGAAAAACTCAGATTTGGATGATATCTTTTTTAAAGTTTACCTTGGCATGCATCTACGGTAACTCAAATACTATAGGGGTAACGCAGGTAACTAATAAAGTTAAGTATATCTTAGTTTTACCAGACCACTGAGCTGATTAACAGCTCTCCTAGGGCTGGCCCGAAGGATTAGATATTTTTACGTCGCTAGGAACCAATTGGGTTACCTAGCAACGGGACCTACAGCTTATTGTGGGATCCGAACCACACTATATCGAGAAATGAACTTCTATCACCAGAAATAAATTTCTCTGATTCCGCGTTGACCGAGTCGAGAATCGAACCTGGGACCACCGGATTGGCAGCCCAGCTCGAAAACCACTCGGCCAGCGAGGAACTAACGCAGGTAACTAATTGTCTATTGAAGTTAATTAGAAAATCTCATTTTCACTACTCGCATACGGAACTGCGGAACTTCTACTGAATAATGGTCATTTGCACCCATTCTTTCTGCTCCTTGGATTAATAATAGTCATAATAACACAAGAATAGTAATCTGCTCCTTGCTAGTTAGCTCCAAGTGGAAAAGTATAAAAAGGGAGTTTTAATTAAAAACTTTTCAAACAAGTTGCAGGAGTTGGACCTCTCTTTCAAAAAGACAAAACGAAAGAACGTGTTTCGGCATTTTTTTGTTGGAAACTCAGTAACTTCGTAAGTAAGATAAAATCCTAGTTTTATTTCATGTAGTCTTACGGTGTCGTTGGAAACGGATCTGTGGTAACGTTTATCTGATGCGAGTATTCTCTCACGATAGATTGTCAGTCAGTCTGGTTAATGCGGATTAATTGTGAATAGGATTTCCGCTTTTTTTTTTTTTTTTTCAAAACCAAGGCACATTTAAAGCTTTGTCGTATACCTTTTCATTCGTTATGTATATTCCTTTACTAGAATTAATGAAAATGAGCGCATGACAAGAAGCCTAAAAAGAAGAACGATTTTTCTAAAGTATTTCCACTTGTATACAGTGAAGAAATAGTTTCAGGCGCGCTTGATATTTCTTCGTCCCTTTAATTCTTTCTAGTAACGATGGAAATTCGATGTCCGTGGCTATTATTTTCATATCTTCGCAATTTTTGTTAAATGATTCTAACAACATTATAACAGACGCTTTATCTTGACTTGCAATGAAGGACTCATCAATGATGTTAAAACGCCAATGTAGTACTGTCTCTCCACTTCCTCCTTAGAGATGACAGTGGCCTCTACAGCTACGAGAGGCTCTCGGGAGACTTATCTCTCCAAATGGAGTCGCTGTAATGAGACTGGAGAGATTTGTTGTGGACTGAGGGGCTGGCCGACAGCAAAAGGGGAAGTTAAGGGAGAAGGGTTTATTTGGTTTAAGAGTATTTTCTACGAATTCTCTTTCCTCCTCTTTTCCTTTAAGGGCGTTTCTTTGGAAATTATTGTAGAGGTTGCCTAAGCAGTCGTTTGAAAATCAGGACGATATATGTATGAGAAAACAGATACACACACACATATTATATATTACATATTAGATATTATTATATATAGATAATTATATACATAAATTATTATATTATTATATATATATATATATATATATATATATATATGTGTTGTATATTATATATATATTATCTATATATATATCATATATATTATCTATATATGAATATATATAACTATATATTAATTTAATATATATAGAATATATAATATATTGGGTGTGGTGTGTGTGGTGTGTGTTGTGTGTAATATGTGGTGTGTATCTGTTTTCTCATATATATATTTTATATATATATATATATATATATATATATATATATATATATATATATATATATACATATATATATATAATAACACCTTTCTACAAGTAACCTTTGCGAAATAAATTTCCTTGCTAAAATGAAATGATTTAAATATTATCATGAACTACCACGTTCTAATTAGATCTATAGATTCTTTGTAGGTGATGCTTTTAATGATTTCATTCACCTTACAGGCGCGATCCAATTGAATATAATTTCAGATAAGAAAAACGAACAGTAACCTTGTTTGTACAGAGAGATATTGTGTTGTCAAAAGACAGACGCAATGCAAAATTTTTTCTGTGTAGAATGTGTGCAAATACAAAGCGTATAAAATTCATGGGAAAATGAGAAGTAAATATATAAAACAAAGAGATTCTAGCTCATTTTACTGGATCCAAAAAGAGATGGATTAAGTTATTTTTCTTATCAGCAATTGGATAAAGTAGCTAGTGATTTGGAATCACCTCCGAAAACTTTGTAGATGTTTATCCAAGAGAAGAGGATTATATTTTGGGACTTGAGTATTCTTGCGAAGGGAACGTTTTCTTCTTTCCATATAAGCGTTAACTGATTTTCCTCTTGTTTTACTTATCACCACCACTACCCTTGCTATCATCGTGATTATGAAAAAAATCGTCGAACATTTTCACAACGAATGGGACTGACGACTCACACAGTAAACAGTCATTTATAGATGTCAATAACCAGTCAGTCTTCTTTCACCTTCCTTTGTGCATACCTCATACTTTCCAGCTTCCCCTGTTGGTTGACCTCAGCCTTTTTAAAAGAGAAATAACACATCGCTTTTGACAGGGGAGAAGAAGATGAGAGATTTTTACCCCTCAGACATAGCCAAAAAAATAAAAAATAAAAACACAAAGCATTGTCTTGGAGTTCTCCTGTTTTATTTTTTCCTCGGGCAATAGAGAACATTATTTATATTCCAATACTGGCAACATGTAAAAGAAAACCTCGGCTAAGGATATCTCAGATGGGAATATACGATCACACACTGATTTTTGCAGCACAGGGAAGACAGTAACAGGGAAATCTATGATTGCATCAACTGGGGACCACATTTTGAGATGTTTGTCTATTGTTCGAGCCACACTCGCATGCAAGATATTGTTTTTTTTTTAAATTAGATATTTAGTAGCTAGGCACAATTCTAAATGAGTAATTCATTACTTACAGCACTCTACTGCAAAGTGACAGCAAATTTACCCAAGAACATTACCTGCCTGTAACGTACTGCTAGATAAGTAAGTATTAATAAAAAAATTTTATTCATTACATCGTCTGATATCTGCTTTTTTCAGATCTCTCGAGAGTCTCTAAGCCCTAAAAGAACCTTTTCATATTAAACACTTAATCAAGCAAACTTATTCATTCACACAATTCTAGATCTACCAAGCAGATATAATCTTAGTAAACAGTTATTTGTGAAACTTTATTAAAAAAACTAACATTATTCTCTTAAGTTCTTCCTCTTCCCTGTCCTTATTTTGTTTATGCAAACGCACAATGAATTTGTGGTTACTATTCTTCAGGGTATCTTCCTTATGTGGACGACAATAGAAAACGTGTTCCCTGCTGCGTATTTATGTACTTGACAAAATTCAAAAGACGCTTGTGATTCCTGCCTGCGGAGTGTTTTTCCGTAATAAGTTGTGTAGGTTTTGCAAAGCTATAGAAATGAAGGGATGGTGAGCTGAAATCCTTGGAAGTTAAATGCATTGTTACACAAGTAAGTGAAAAAAAGTTAATTTCAGCTGGGAGGGTCACCATATATACGCTCTCTGTGCCTAAGGGGTGGTCCTTTTTTGCCTCATTATGTAAATTTCCTTCTATTGATGCTGCCTCATCTCTCCTATAGGGGCACCAGGAGTAAAACATTTTTTTTTTCTTTTTGGTTTCTTGTTCCTTTAGGAATGAGATCTAAAAGCGAAATATGTGTCGCATGGATTAACATTACGAGACATGCAACAATCAAATAGCATTTTCTACGAAATGGGTTGGAAATGTTAATTTGAGAGATCAATAGTACAGAGCGGGTAATAAAATGAAGTTAAATTAACATATTTAGTCTGTTTTTAATCAGAGGTGCCCAAAGAAAGCGTAGAAATACTGAGATCTTTAAAAGAAAAAATGAATCCAAAAAAGAATCGTAAGGTTATGCAGGGTCGTGATAAAGGAAGATCGCACAGGAAAAAACAGTTCGTATCAACTTGAAGTAAACTTATTCAGATTATTCAAATGAGGCTGTATGGTTAGCTATTGAAGTAGGAGAGAGAGAGAGAGAGAGAGAGAGAGAGAGAGAGAGAGAGAGAGAGAGAGAGAGAGAGAATGAAAATCTTTATAAAATGTCAAAGAGATATAAAAGAATGCTTCATGGCATCATGCACATAGCTCAAAGCGACGATCTATATATTTTGTATCGATGAGATCATATTAACTGAAATTCAAGATCCTTTTCTGTTTACATCTCTCTTTTCTTCATTAGACTTCTACTCTAAGTCGCTATGAACTCAAGCAAACATTAAGAATGTAGTTTGTAAGTGCAGTATTATAAAATCCCGATTTTATAGCAGAGAAATTTGGTCTTTTGCCATAGATCACTGCTTTGTAATTTCAAGGCACATTCTGTGAGCATCTGTTTTCTAAAAATAAGATAGATCTTCGGAACGGAAAAATAACTGTGTTGGAATGAAAACACTTCACCATTTTTGCATTGCTCTTTATAGTTCCTAACCCAATTTTATTAAAAGAGTTGACAAATATTTATAAAGAACTACAAGAACTTTGCATAGTTTGAGACAAGTACTTCTTCTCCCATGAGTTTGAGATTCCTGCGATATTGCAGTCATAGGGATTAAGCTGTTTAAATCTATCCTATTCTTAACCTTTAAACTTATCTGACATATGCTCAGCATCACTGTATATTCCCATTCAGCAATGTATTGATTAAAGTCTAGTATCGTACCTCAACTATTACAAGAATTCACGAATACAAAGTTTATTATCTACCATGAAACAGTATTTAGAAAACTGTAAAAACCTTTCGTTGCTGAACTTCCAAGCTACTAACATTGACTTCAAGTTTTCGAACAGTTAACAACGTCATCAGCAAAGTGGTTCTGTAGACACCACTTCATCTTCATATTTGATTTGCAGTTATAAGTAATTTTTACTTCCCGTCGTCATGGCAACTACATAGATAACGGGTTTGCAAGTAATTGACTTCGCGTGCAACCAGTTCAACATCTGGAAATGAATTTAGAATGAAAAAAGAAAATTAATTCAACTGCCAACATTGAAGTTTTCGATAATTAAATTTCCCGACGAGGTCGTTACCTCCGCGCGAGATGTTTCCAATTACTTTAGATATTTTAATATAATTCTAATGCTCTTGGAAAGTATTATTCGACATCTTCACGTTATCCTGGAAATAACGTAGAGAATTCTATTCATTATTTATAATCGAGATAAGGCAAGAAAAGAAGCAAATTATGCTTGACGATGAATACGATTTATGACAATAGATATATGATTACGAGTATGTGAACGGGGAAGTTAGTAAAACTATATACATGGAACATTAATTAAACCACTGTTGTCTGCCTCTCCATCTTTTGTCTGTTAGCCTTTTGTTCATCGTTCATAGAATTTTTGTTCCTTCCGTTACTCGTTCGATATTTACTAATGCATTTCAGGGACCGCGAGTCATCGTTTTTCTCAAATATCTTTCAAACTAATTATTTGATCGAAATGGTACTTAAACACAGTGTACAAGACACCTCCTCCTACTTTTTGGTAATATAGTGCCTTGTCAAATGGTGTTAGTTAATGCGTTTACTCTTGACTTTTAAAGGCAAAGTCATATGAGTCAGCAGAAGTCATTTACAGATTCGAACACCGGTTATCCCATCCCTCCCTCCCGCCTTCCCTCCCTTTCTCTCACTTTCTTATCGCCGTGTTTCTCATTTCTCCCCCAATAATACCGTTTTCCCCTGATATTTTTCAATACTAGCAGATAACTGGAGAGTTCATAATGAAAAGGATAGCGAGGTTTGACTTAACGACCATAATAATGATTATTTTTTCCCAATGTACTTGTTTATAGTATCCTCGGCGTGTCAGTAATACCGTCATGATAAGGGGTTGTCTACCGGCTGGAGCATTCGCACTATAAGTATTCGCTGCGTAATTGATGGAGAGGGATTTTTCATTGCTGTCATGGCTGCCATGTTACTTTGTCCGCGACGTTGCAGAAATGCATTTGCAATACGACTTTTAACCATATACAAAGTGGAGAATGCTGACAATAGAATGAGGATCAATCACAATAGGTAAGCGAATCTTCATGACACACTCATGCAAAACGCCCACGTATATAGGTCAATCAATCAATCAGCATACCTATCACTCTACTCATATTATCTATTACTTTATCTATATCTAATCCTTGGAGTATATATATATATATATATATATATATATATCAAAGGTGCGAACATGTAGACATCAGAGGGTTACCGAAAAAACTCCAGTAGATCAGTTAAGGAGTTTATTATGAGATACGGTTAGTTGTCAGCCTGACACAGTATCCAGTCTGTAATGTAAAAAGCAATTCACATTTATAAAAAATATAATTAAAGTTTAAATGCTATTTTAAAAAGAAAACCATAAAATACTAAAGTTTATTCATAAAAATTATAGTTAAAAGCTAAAAATACTAAAATGATTTAAAAGGTGACATTAAAATTGTAGAAATTTAGCATTAAAAAGGAATATTAACCTTAATTAAAGCGAAGGACAAGAAAGGAATGGCTGTAGGACGCCGTTTGCCCAGATCTCGACTACGCTAAGAACAGTTGAGTAGAGGATTGACTAGAATTGAGGGAAGGAACGAGGTGCTTGATATGTAAAGACTCAAGTGTCGTTATATATTGGCTATGCTTGGTATTGTCAATTATCGAAAAATGTTTTTTTGTTAATTTCAATTTTACAAAGAGCTGCATGATTTCTTATATTAGAAAGTTCAGGATTGGTTATCCTTGGCCAGTTCTGTAGCTTACTCCCAAATGACTGGAATATCGAACTTGCAACAAGCGTTTCGTCGATCCAACGTAAGTACCGGGACACCCCGGGCAAGTAAATTTGTAAATAATATTGGATCGCATAAACGGTTGCAAATTCTCTTTATGACCAAGAAGTGAGCTTATTTTGAGAGGATTAACAGGTATTAAATTAACTTTGAGGCTTCCGAACTCTCTTCAATAATTTTCTTGATACGGTCTCCTAATTTATTTTTTGAAAAAATATGGAATAGTGGCGTATATGGGTAATTTTGGTACATCAAATGAAGGGGTACTTTCCGTGAAGTTTAAGTTAAGTAATTTGTTTACCATTTTATAAATCACCTCCGTAGGGTACGAGTTAGTTAAAAAATAATCTTGTAAAAATTCAATTTCAGTGTGGAAAGATTTCCAATCAGAAGCATACCTAAGTGCTCTAAAGACCGAAGTGGAGATGGCATTTAATTTAAAATTTATGAAGCACGAACTATAAAAATTATTCCCCATTCCTGTGAATGGTGCTTCCTATAGACAGAAGTATTAAACTTATTATTATCTCTGGTTATCTTGATATCTAAGAAAGGTAAGCAGTTATCTTTTTCAGTTTCTATGGTAAAGTTTATGTTACTGTGCTGAGTATTCACGAACTCCAAAAAGGCATCAGCCTGCCATGCATGTCTAAGTAAAATAAAAGTATCATCTACATATCTCTTGTAAAAAGTTGGTTTAAAAGAACTTGAGCATTCGGCTAAAAAATTTTTCTCTAAAAAATCCATAAACACATTGGCAAAAATCGGGGCTAAAGGGCACCCATGGCCACGCCCTCGACCTGCGAGTACAGAAGACCATTAAAAACGAAAGCGGAATCTTGCACAGCAAGTTCCAATAATTGCTTAAACAAATTTCTATTAAAACCGTGGAAAGTGTCATCAGCATTAAAAAAAACTCTGTCTAAAATATGTTAATTGTCTCTTCTAAAGGTACATGGTAAATAAAAGAGTCTACATCGAGACTAACCATGACAATAAGTTTCTGAAAGTCGAAGCCATTTTTTATTGTATGTTCAGGTTGAGGGAGTTCATTAAGTAACGTAACAATGTATTTAGAGAGATTGTATGTTGGCTATTTTATAAGAAGAAACTATTGGACGGATAGGACACCTCTTGTGAGAATTTTTGGCAGACCATATAAAACGCTAAAGGATGACCCTGTAACAAAAAGTTTTTGATACGTTTCTTCCGTTATGATTTTCTGATTTTTTAGTTTCCTCAAGAATCTGTTAATTTTATCTTCTCGTTTAAAGATTTCTAAAAGCTTGGTTCACCTAAATATTTAAATTTAGAATCAGAAAGTATTGTTATAACCTTGTTTACGTAGTCTTGTTTATTGAGGATAACCACACCTTTGCCTTTATCAGGTTGCATATTATAATATCTTCTTGCTCTTTCAAGGACTTGAGTATTTTCATATCCTCTGCTTTGAAAAAATGAAAAAGGTCGACCCCTTTACCTTAGCGCCTCTTATATGTGTCATGCAAAGCAGTTGACATTCTCTGTTGCAAGTTACTCAAATTGTCAGTTAAGTTAAGGACCCTTGAGGTCTCCTGAAACAAGACCTCGAACGGAAAATAAAAATGAGCAAAACCTGGTCTATAGGACGGAAGGCAGAAGTCCAGACCAAAAGGACAGAATAAATTCTTCCCTTTTTGATAAAATGTAGCTAGACATATTAAAAAAAACACAATTATTTCTAGAGCTAAAATTAGGAATATGAACACCCAGTGCTTCAAGTTTTCTTTGGTGGCGGGCATGTACATTGCTGATAAAGTTGTTGATAAATTCACAAAATAACTTTTTGTACAAAATCTTATCTAAAAATACATATTATTAAATAAACGCAGTTTGTAGATTGTGACAGTCAGCATTTAATTTTTCAACAGTACGCAATTTAAGATCGATTTCTTTGGATAGAAGCTCCTCCAATGCATTTTGGTAGAATTCGGTGTTGTAAAGGGCAGTCTTGTATAGTTTGAAGCGAAGGAATCTGGGGTACACTCCGTTGATCTGACAATACTGCAGGAACTCGACATCACATCTGGACTTCTCAAGTTTTAGTGTAGTTTTCTCAAGATTCCTCGAAAGTTGAAGTATCTCCAAGGGATAACGGTTGTTCAAGATCTGGGCAAAATTTTGAATCCTACGTAGGCGGAGCTTGAAGATAAACAGGAAGGCAAATAACAGACGGAACATCTCGGAGGTGTGTGGACATCAAAAGGTGCGAACATGTAGACATCAGAGGGTTACCGAAACTCAGTAGATCAGTTAAGGAGTTTATTATTTTCAAAAGAGAGGATATGAAAATACTCAAGTCCTTGAAAGAGCAAGAAGATATTATATATGCAAACCTGATAAAGGCAAAGGTGTGGTTATCCTCAATAAAACAAGACTACGTAAACAAGGTTATAACAATACTTTCTGATACTTCTAAATTTAAATATTTAGGTGAACCAAGCTTTTTAGAAATCTTTAAACGAGAAGATAAAATTAACAGATTCTTGAGGAAACTAAAAAATCAGAAAATCATAACGGAAGAAACGTATCAAAAACTTTTTGTTACAGGGTCATCCTTTAGCGTTTTATATGGTCTCCCAAAAATTCACAAAGAGGGCTGTCCTATCCGACCAATAGTTTCTTCATAATATAGCCCAACATACAATCTCTCTAAATACATTGTTACGTTACTTAATGAACTCCCTCAACCTGAACATACAATAAAAAATGGCTTCGACTTTCAGAAACTTATTGTCATGCAGGACTCGGATCACTATATGGTTAGTCTCGATGTAGACTCTTTATTTACCAATGTTCCTTTAGAAGAGACAATTAACATTATTTTAGACAGAGTTTTTTTAAATGCTGATGACACTTTCCACGGTTTTAATAGAAATTTGTTTAAGCAATTATTGGAACTTGCTGTGCAAGATTCCGCTTTCGTTTTTAATGGTCTTCTGTACTCGCAGGTCGAGGGCGTGGCCATGGGGTGCCCTTTAGCCCACCCGATTTTTTGCCAATGTGTTTATGGATTTTTTAGAGAAAAAAAAATTTTTTAGCCGAATGCTCAAGTTCTTTAAACCAACTTTTTACAAGAGATATGTAGATGATACTTTATTTTACTTAGACATGCATGGCAGGCTGATGCCTTTTTTGGAGTTCGTGAATACTCAGCACAGTAACATAAACTTTACCATAGAAACTGAAAAAGATAACTGCTTACCTTTCTTAGATATCAAGATAACCAGAGATAATAATAAGTTTAATACTTCTGTCTATAGGAAGCACACCTTCACAGGAATGGGGAATAATTTTTATAGTTCGTGCTTCATAAATTTTAAATTAAATGCCATCTCCACTTCGGTCTTTAGAGCACTTAGGTATGCTTCTGATTGGAAATCTTTCCACACTGAAATTGAATTTTTACAAGATTATTTTTTAACTAACTCGTACCCTACGGAGGTATTTTATAAAATGGTAAACAAATTACTTAACTTAAACTTCACGGAAAGTACCCTTCATTTGATGTACCAAAATTACCCATATACGCCACTATTCCTATTTTTTCAAAAATAAATTAGGAGACCGTATCAAGAAAATTATTGAAAGAGAGTTCGGAAGCCTCAAAGTTAATTTAATACCTGTTAATCCTCTCAAAATAAGCTCACTTCTTGGTCATAAAGAGAATTTGCAACCGTTTATGCGATCCAATATTATTTACAAATTTACTTGCCCGGGGTGTCCCGGTACTTACGTTGGATCGACGAAACGCTTGTTGCAAGTTCGATATTCCAGTCATTTGGGAGTAAGCTACAGAACTGGCCAAAGGATAACCAATCCTGAACTTTCTAATATAAGAAATCATGCAGCTCTTTGTAAAATTGAAATTAACAAAAAACATTTTTCGATAATTGACAATACCAAGCATAGCCCAATATATAACGACACTTGAGTCTTTACATATCAGCACCTCGTTCCTTCCCTCAATTCTAGTCAATCCTCTACTCAACTGTTCTTAGCGTAGTCGAGATCTGGGCAAACGGCGGTCTACAGCCATTCCTTTCTTGTCCTTCGCTTTATTAAGGTTAATATTCCTTTTTAATGCTAAATTTCTACAATTTTAATGTCACCTTTTAAATCATTTTAGTATTTTTAGCTTTTAACTATAATTTTTATGAATAACTTTAGTATTTTATGGTTTCCTTTTAAAATAGCATTTAAACTTTAATTATAATTTTTTATAAATGTGAATTGGATTTACATTACAGACTGATGATGTGTCAGGATGACACGAAACGTATCTCATAATAAACTCCTTAACTGATCTACTGAGTTTCGGTAACCCTCTGATGTCTATATATATATATATATATATATATATATATATATATATATATATATATCATATATACATACATACATACATACATACATACATACATACATACATACATACATACATACATACATACATACATACATACATACATACATACATACATCATATATATATATATATATATATATATATATATATATATATATATATATATATATATATATATATATATTTCAGATTTAAACAATATCACTTGGAAAAGTGTTTAGATGGTACAGCATATTCTTTTCATTTTTACATACTCATTCAAAATCATTCAAATTCACAAAAAACAAGTATTTTCAGATATATATATATATATATATATATATATATATATATATATATATATATATATATATATATATATCTGAAATACTTGTTTTTCGTGAATTTGAATGATTTTGAATGAGTATATAAAAAATGAAAATGTATATGCTGTACCATGTAAACACTTTTCCAAGTGATATTGTTTAAATCTGAAATATATATATATATATATATATATATATATATATATATATATATATAATATATATATATATATATATATTAAATGAGTGATATTTTTAAATCTTAAATATATATATATATATATATATATATATATATATATATATATATATATTTCTGATTAAAAAAATATCAGAAAATGGGAAAGTGTTTAGATGGTACAACATATTCATTTTCATTTTCATATACTCATTCAAAATCATTCAAATTCACAAGGAACAAGTATTTTCAGATTATGTCAGTGATGATATATAGTTCCTTTGAAAAACTTATATAACATGAATTTTTGGTCTGTTGGCGTCAAAACAAAAAATAAAAAAAAAACGAGCGACTCATCAATTATGACAGTGCAGATTCTGCAAAATAGAGACACAAACTTGTGAAAGACATCGAAAATTAATTTCTTAACTGATTATGAATGAGGCAAAAACTGGATACCTTCTTTATAACAAAAACCCTGTATGTTAAATGCCTGATAATAGGGTAATAGATAACACTTAGGCAGTCTTCATAAACGACTGTCCCAATTGTAAGAAATACAGTTAAAATCCTTTTTGGAACCTGTCTCAAAAATAGGTATATATATAAATGAAGTGCGTCACTTTATATTAATGATAAGTAATATAATTCAAGATGCACGAAACTCAACTCATTCACTAAACTCAGTACCATACAAGAATTGCATCCTTATTACTGGAGTATGATTATAGACATGAAATTGTAGTGTGATATGAGTAGAGAAACGCATACATACAATGATTTTATGATAGTGATAGAAGTTTCCTTCAAATTATACCCATTTTCTTTGTTTTTGTCTTATACCAATTCACCTGCTGACGCAATAAGAAGTAGACAAAACTCCGCCTACTTAGGGATTTGGGGGAAGTGAGCAGACCGTGTCTCTCATGGCCTTGCTGAACAGAGTGACGATCAGACGCTCTTTAGCCTACTCTCATTTATATGAGTTAAGAAAATACAATAACAATCATTAAATGAACACAGAATTGAGGGAAGGATGAGGGAGGGATGTAGGGAGGAATAGGATGGGGATAAAGGGCGTTCGAAAGCATAGTAGGTTGGCGAAGCTTGACAACACGATGTAAGTCAGGAGTAGACTCCTTAACTAACGTCATTAGACAATGCACTATATTACCAAAAATTAGGGGGAGGTGTTTTGTACACCCTTAAAGTACCATTTCGATCAAATAATTATTTTGAAAGAAATTTAAGAAAAACGATGACTTGCGTTCCCTGAAATGCATAGTAGGTACATCAGTGTAGTTGTTTGTAAGCATTTATTGCACATATATTAAGAAATGCTTCAAAAAGATAATAATTTAAATAAATAAATAAATAAATAAATAAGCAGAAGTATGGATTATGCTTTCAACAACTGAGTGAATTGTTAATGAAAACTGGCGTTACATTGGCGTGGTCATCCTTATTAAGTTCTTTTGGTAAAATGGAAAAATAAAATCAGGGATGACATTTGTTGACCATTTGTTATGAGTATTGATGCACATAAAAATAGCAAAGCCGAAAAGATTAATCCTAGTAATGATTGTAGCGCCTTCCGTCCAATGTTAGTGATTAACTGCATCGTGAGATACGTTGATTTAATGTCTGTACTTGAGCTATTGATGGAAATAATCCATTATCAGATGCCTCGTATTTGCATTGGCTACCAAGCTTTTAATTTCCAAATGCGTGTTAATGGGTTCCTTTTAATGCCGCTTACAAGATCAAGTCCTGATCGAAGCTGTGTCACGCGTTGCTAATCCCTCTTAAGCCCTCGAACCTAACTTTGGGTGGAGATGCGAACGAGTTCGTTTTGCATTCAGTGCAAAAGGCAATTTGCGTCTCAGAAGCGTCGGCAAAAATTTTGACGCAGAACCATTAAGGGTTAAATAAAGATTCTTCTAAGAGCGTTACTTAAGGGTTTGATAATGGCCCGTCCAAGGGAATTACTTATGGGTTTGATAAGGGCTCTTCTACGGGTCTCAGTTAAAGCTATTGAGAACTCATCAGGGTTTTACTCATTACCTACTTATGGGTTGATAAGGACTCCCCTTAGGACGTCATTCAAGGGCCTAATAAAGGCTTTGGTAAGTCTTAATTAAGGGTAATTCTAATGACTTATTTTAAGGGCTTGATAAGGGCTGTTCGAAGAGGTTTGACAAGGGCATTTCTTAAAGTTTCAATTAAGGGTTGATAAGGTCACTACTAAACAACTGATAACCGTTTGATAAAAGTCCTTTTAAAGGCCTCAGTTGAGGTTGTTGTAAGGGCTTTACTGACTTTTGATAAGGTTAAGCAAATGGTTGTAATTAAGGGTTTCTTGAGGGTTGTTCCCAGTTTCTTAATTAATCCACTTATATAACACTTCCTCTGGGCCTTAATCAAGGGCTAGAGAAAGGATCTTCTAATCGTCTTCATTTAGGGTAATTCTAAAGAATCTTTTTAAGGGCTTGAGAAGGGTTCCCTAAAGAGCTTGACTGAAGCTTTGATATTCTGAAAACGACACTAAAATTTTAATTATGTCAAAAAGTCTCCTTTCATGATACATGTTGTCTTTTAATACCCGTTACCAATCATTTCTCAGCTTATGCCCAGGAGACTGGACAATAGTTGATCATGTTTTTAATGAATTCGTTTTTCGGCCGTATACTTATTTTGCTTGGACACATCATAATAGGTTTCATTTTATTTCATGCTATATTTTCGTACAAAACTTATCATCAAAGGTTTAGTGATTTTTTCGCTCAGAAATATCGTAATTTTACTCTCTCTCTCTCTCTCTCTCTCTCTCTCTCTCTCTCTCTCTCTCTCTCTCTCTCTCTCTCTCTCATAAAGTGCATGTACGTGCATGTATATATATATATATATATATATATATATATATATATATATATATATATATATATATATATATATATATATATATATAGTTTATATATACATACATACATGCATACATACATACATACATATGTGTGTATGTATGTATGTACTAGTATATTTGCATATGTATATGTATACTTATCACGTAAAACGAAAGATGAAGAAATAGCATACTGGGTGTAGGTCCTGACCGGTATGTTATTTTTTCACTTATAGTTTTAATTACCATATAGTATACCACATATTGTTGTAATTCTAATTATGTATATGTATAAGTGTAAGTATAGATAGATTGGCAGATAGATAGAGAGATAACTTAAGAAGCATATGAAAAACGATGCGCCCCTCCACTGAACCAGCTTTTAGAAAGAAAAAAGTAGTGTTTTTGAGATCCAGCGGCAGAAACTTCGCAAATAAATAGAAAACTCTCTTGGGCACTATCTTGGCGGCCTGTGTAGTCTCGCTAACTTTTTCTGGAAATCCTCCGGGATTTTCTCCGTTCAAGTTTTCAATGTTTCTGGCGAAGAGAACGAAGTGGAAGTGTCCGAGTTTTTGGGTGATCAGTCTCTCTTTGCTCTCGTACAAAAAAAAAAAAAAAAAAAAAAAAAAAAAAAAAATGTTTGTTTGGCGAAACAGGGTTTACTTTTTCTTCCTTAACTGTTACCGTAAAAACTGTGCGTAAATAAAGATATAGTTTTGACCTTTCATACTATTAAGCAGATTTCATGCACATAATTGTATATTTATGTTGCTAATCGTTTCGTGCTAAGTTTAAAAACGATACAGACCTCTCTTAGTACTAAATATGTTGAAACTTTCATGGCTAATGTCAAAGATAGTACGCTTGTTCTTGTAAATATATAAATCATTTATATTGATAATGGATGATTTTTATCCATTATTAACCGTGTAATCATTCATGCACACTATTCCAGACGAATACTTAAAATAATTTTAATTACAACTAATCAAAATGATAAAAACATTTCACTATTGAATTTCTGCCAATCATTGTTATTTCAGTGATATTTGTTGCAGTATTTTTACTATTAACCACAAGCAATTATTGTAGTTAACACAGACTTTGTTTTGTGGTTGGCAGTAAAGAACTAATTCCCGATATCATTGGAGTAATTATTATTGGCAGAAAGAACTTATTTACGAAAGAGTTATTCGGCCAGATCTTCAAGTTTTTTTTTTATTAATTAAGTGTTCAATCGTTTTATTTAAATTATTGGATATTTAACACGACAAGGCAGCGCATTCAATTAATGAGAAAAGTTGGGTTTACTTTAAGTACTACTGCTATATATCAGTCAGTTACCATCAAGGTAGAGCCTTCAGTGATATCAGAATCAAGATAAGATCTTCAATGACATTCGAAGAAAAAAAGACATTCGTCATGGAGCACCAAACGCTGAGTAAAAGACGAAATCAAATAAAGTTTTAGGACCCCTCGTTCATTTATTGTAAATTCACATATGAATATATTTGAAGTTCGATATTTAATAAAAAATGACATACTTTATACTATAGTTAACACAATTGAAACGGCTTTAAAAGTTCAAAAATAAAATTGTGTCCCCGTGAAATTGGAAGCAAAAATCAAAATCTTTTTCCCCTTCTCTCAGGAGGCTGCAAATCCTCTCGTCTGTCAAGTAGGCTGATGTTTTCAGAGCAAGAAACTCTCCTCTCTCTTCTCGCTCAATCCTCTCTCTCTCTATCTCACCTCATCTCTCTCTCTCTCATAACTTGGGTATTATTGCTGTTATCGTAGGAGATCAACCTGGCCTTATGCCAGCAAGGGCTCTTGTTCACAAAGAGTGATTTGGCGATGTAGTCGTTAAAAAATAGTTATGAATAAAAATGAGTCATGTTAATGGTATGAGAGTGAAAAATGGTCAGATGAAATGAAATGTTCAACAGTCAGGATTGTCACCACTCTGAGCCCTCGGGTGTCCGTTAGTGGGAAAAAAAGAATGCGAGTAGCGAGTCCTGGCAGGTCGTAGATAGCCAATAAGGAATAATGAAAACTTTTGTCGTAAGGGACAAAGCGGAAAAAGTAAAAAAGTCTACAGAGGTATCACACCATATCTAACATACCGGCAAACTTCATAAAAGTAAAAACGTCCATCATTCAGGAATATGGACCACTGGAGGAAAGTGTAGGGGTGTCTCCTTGACTGAAGGGAAGAATTTTATGTCTCTCTGGCAAAATTCTGTGCAGCATATTTATTGGCAATTCGCCTGTGTTTGCAGGCTCGTCTAAGTCACAACTGAACGACCTACACCCTGAATCTCGGACTGCAGGAGGACGAATAATTGGAAACGATCCCTAAATCCAGCATTCCTCTGTTAACCTAGTTAGTTGAAAACTTCTGGGGCTTTTACCAACGGTGGAGTGAGACATTTCTTTCAGTTTTGTTTTCTTTACTTTTTACCACCACTATTTGTTTTGTATTTTTTACTCTGTTTTCCCCTTTGAACTTGCATAATGACACTGTCCATTTTTGGTTTCTTTTATATTTTCTCTAAATGTGTTGTTAAGAAAATGTGGCCAATATAATTTGCTGCTCTGTAGTCTTTTCCGAATGATTGAATTTATTTTTCAAATCATGGGTAAAAGAGGAGTGAAGTCCCGCATTTCTTTTATTCGTAGCTTTATTTTACTATGTTTTTTAAATGAATATAATTTTTAAAACAGGCGAATGAATGCTATAAACAATAGGTAATATTTTTAAATGTAATTGGCAGTTAAACAAGCAAATGCAATTGTAGTACCCAGTTTAACAACTTATACATTTAAAGTTGTCGCATCACACACACACACACACACACGAACACGTGCACGCGTGCACACCTAGTAATATATATATATATATATATATATATATATATTACCGTTTAAGTGAATTATCTATAAGTTTCAAATCATTCGCGTTCGTTTCTAAACTTCTTTGTCCGTTCCAGGAATGCTTATATGTAAATAATTTTTTATCCCTCCAGTTACTAAGTATTCCAGCATATATCAATATGTATTAAGGCTTTGCTTTCAACCTAACTGTTTATATCCTTCCCAAAGAAAATACCTTATCAGACTCTGTGAAAAACCTGCCTTTTTCCTTTCAAGTTCATATTTATGATCGATGAATTGTGAGGTGTTATAATCCAAATCAAAATAGATTTGATGAGATACGTATTTCATTTATGTTTACATTTGAAAAGAAATAGTTCTGGTACACTGCAAGTAAAAGTTGCGACCAGTGAAATGAATAACTGAGCCATCTTGACCAGATTATATTTCCTGTCACTCTCCTATTCACCATATTATTGAAGGACTTGCCGCACAAGAGATGTACATTATTTTTCCATTACATGTCTTACAGCTGAGTACAGCAACGTTTTTGTCTTATGAACGCTTTATCCAGGCCTGGAATATTAAAAACGGAAAGATCCGAGTTGGAAGATGTTCTGTTTGATATTTCAGACCGGTAGAATTTCAAATGAAGACAAGCACAAATAACCAGTTGCATATTGACAGCGAGATGGATGAGCATATGTTGTACAGTCATTCATTGAACAGAAGCGCGTCAAACCCGAGACTGAAAACATTGCTCTTGCATGAATCCAATTTTTTTTATTCATAAATGCAACTGATCTTGCGAATTGGATTTCCACTTTGTTGAATTTTTGACTCCGTTCCTTTCCGAAGGTTTGTTTTTGTTGGCATGACAAAATGGATGTTACTTTCTTTTCAAAAGGCGAAACCTTTGTCGAGCTTCTTTTGATCCTTTGGGTAAAGTTGTTTGTTTTCAATTTCTGTCGCCAGCGAGACCGTTGTTAAGGATTCAGTCCCGACAGAAAAAAACTCCAACATATTTTTCGCGATAAATTTTAATCTAGAAAGATTTTGTTGAATAAAATTGGAATATGTCTTCCTGTATCCAGGTTCTACAGTCATGTGATATTCTGAAGTAGCCCTGTCCGTCCTATCTGCCTCCATTTTTACTTTATTATTTTGCCTAACCTCCTATAAAGTAATACATAGATACATACATACATACATACATACATACATACATACATACATACATACATACATACATACATACATACATACATACATACATACATAATGACAGCGGGCAGACAGCTACACATTCCAACAGGGGTTCCTGCAAGACAACAGCTTACATGATCAGTTTATTAGAGACGTTTCGTGCCCCAAAACATTGGCACATCATCAGTCTGGAATAAATTTTTTTTATTCTTTTTAAAAAACAGTAAAATAAAGTAAAAGGTACAATCCAAAAATATGAATTATTAAAAGAAGCTTATAAGTATTAAAAGACTACCTATTAGTTCAGAGAACAAGAGCAGAATGACTAGAAACGTGAGGACCGACCAAACTACACTTCAGGCCAACGAAAGGGGAGTGGCAGAGACGTAATTGTTTAAATTAGGCGATAGGTGTTTAATGTAAAGTGACTCAAGTGTTGTTAGAAAGGATGCTTGGGTTGTTGAGGTAAGGATAGAAAAATGTGTTTTTTCCATAGGAATCTTGCATTTTCGCCTAATTTAAACAATTACGTCTCTGCCACTCCCCTTTCGTTGGCCTGAAGTGTAGTTTGGTCGGTCCTCACGTTTCTAGTCATTCTGCTCTTGTTCTCTGAACTAATAGGTAGTCTTTTAATACTTATAAGCTTCTTTTAATAATTCATATTTTTGGATTGTACCTTTTACTTTATTTTACTGTTTTTTAAAAAGAATAAAAAAAATTTATTCCAGACTGATGATGTGCCAATGTTTTGGGGCACGAAACGTCTCTAATAAACTGATCATGTAAGCTGTTGTCTTGCTGGAACCCCTGTTGGAATATATCTATATATATATATATATATATATATAGTATATATATATATATAGATATATATATATAATATATATATATATATAATATATTATATATATATATATATATATATATATATATATATATATATATATATATGATATATATATATACATATATATATATATATATATATATATATATATATGTTCTATATGTGATGTCAAAGTCTGAGCATTAATTTGAGGTCAAAGGTCAAAACTAAGTATACTACGACGGGGACACTTGAGTCCCAGAAATACATCGTGTTTCCTAAATATATTTTACAAATATAGAATAGTTTGAAAAGGCACGTAACAATAATTTTGCTTCTAGACTTGAAACGAAAAGTGTTGACCAATGGGTTTTATTCCTTTATTCATAAGGTTTCGTGGATCCAGTACCTACATGGTAGGTCTAAGAAAACCAGTTTTGAGGGATTCTATGTATAAAACACACTTATGCTAGAATCATCTAAATTTTACAATAGCAGATGTTTGACCGGTCATAATTCCTCCAGGTTTAAAACCTGAAACTTCACTGAACATTCACTTTTAATATCTGTTAACTAAAAGGCTTTGCAAGTTTATTATTCATAATAATAATGGCATATTGTTCACTCATATAACAGATGTCACCTTTTCCTTGACACACTGATTCCACGTCCATAGAATTACGAATGTAAGTTTCATTTTTACATTTTATCATTTTAGCATGTTCATACATTCTCTTTTAACTTGTTGTGGTGCAGAGTAACTGTCCGTGATATTATATAATACGTTAATTCAAGACTTCTATTCATAATAACAGATCGTGTCTAATATAGAGAGATTTCAGTCGTTTAACTTTCTAGATCTGATATCTTGATAGGTTTCTTTGTTAGTTACCAGAATTTGTTAATATTAATAAAATAATCAAATTACTTTATTTCTCTTCATAGATCGTTCGTGAGTTTTCATTTCTCCAAAGTTGGCGGCCATCTGATTACGAAATTTGACGTTTTACTCAGAGAGGTAGTGAATTCCTCACTTAGCAAGGAATCACGGGAGTAAAGTCCAGGGGTTGGGTAGGGGTGGGCGCCTGGTTAATACTGTCAGGGCATTTCATGCAATGCACTGAGGGTATTGTTGAGGTTCTTTGCAGCGTCCCTTGGGCACATACCTGCAACTCCTTTCATTCCTGCTACCTTCCTCAACTCTCTCCTGATAATTGTTTCATAGTACAACTGCAAAAGAGTTTATCTCTTGTTACACCTTTTAAACCTTTCTACTCTTAGTTTCCCATTCAGCGCTGAATGTCTACATCATAGGTCCCAGCGCTTGGCCTTTGGCCTGGATTTTATATTCCATTCCATTCACGAGAGTAACTGCTGACGTGTTCTTGGTGTGTCCTGTGATACAGTTTTCGTAAGTTTAATGTGGCCTTACGCCAGAACGCCGATTCTCCCTCGGGTGTATAGCCAATAAGTTATCAGAGCTTACCTAGCTTCCTGTACAGTAATGAGCACGATCTGTGTATGTGTATGTGTGTGTTTTACTAAGATTCTTCGTCTTGGTAATTCATAGTTTTGATTTGGTTCATGTAAACTTTCATTTATATACTTACATGTTCATAAACTATTGATAAACATGTTATGTATAGAATCTATACCTAACAAGGGAACCAGTCTTCTTCTATACTTATAGAGGAAGATCTGTCCCAATAGAAATGGCTTCTCAAAGCTCTCAGCCAATGAATGGGGACGACAGAAACTTTGGTTACGATGGAGGCCTCTGATTGGCCGAAACAATTCCTGTGCTGACATCGGGAAGCCTCAGCTCAGTGAAGTTATAAACACAAAGATGGAAGGGTCTCTTTATAAACAAGAACTTACGAAATATAGAAAAAGACTGGTAAGTACAAAGCATTTCAAGACAGGTTTTCGTACGTTTTTTTCCTGGATAATCTTGGCTTTGTAGATGTTGTAAGTTCGAATAACCATTGGTAATCTTAAAAATGCCAACCAAAAGGAGTTCTGTGGCCATTTTGGAACTTTTCAAAGATTTCGTAGCATGTAGTCCTTCGAAGCTGAAAATACCATTGTATACTAATAAAAAATTGACTGACATGTTTCTCGGGGTCCATGACGGAACTTTTATCGTGAGTGTACCAAGGTGTTGAAGAGGCTGTAAGGGGCCTGATGTTGACTTCTGGGCTCTTAAAACCAACACACCATCTCGGACAGTCCTTGTCCGATCTGAGGTAATGTGGGAAAGAGCCAGCTGTCTCCATTTATTGTGGAATAAACCCCCAAATTGAAAGGTATTAAGGGTGTAATTTAAGGCAATTACTTCTGATAAAATAAGATTCAAATGAAGGAAATTGATTTGGTAGATTTGAGATGACAGGTCCCTTAAATGTCACCTTCGATGTCTTGTAATCCTTGAAAAATTAAGGTTTTACTCTTTCTCTGACAAAGAAATCTTCCAAGTGCTTGCTGAATCAACATCACGAATTCGTAAATTAATTTGTCAATTGTTCTATAAATATTGTAGCTATTACTTGAGAATTTGCTGAATATTCAGCACGAATCTGCAACATACTGATTGAATTAGGGGAACAACCGTGACCGCAGATGAATTGCTTGCCTACCGAATGGCAAGCCACGGTTTATAGTGAGGCCTAACCTTTATTTCTCACATAACTTTAAATATACTCGTATGGCTATTAATCCAGGTTCGAGACAGTTTAAAACCGAATATTTTAATGTTTTTGTCCTAATGCTATGAAAGTTTTCAAATACGGTCATCAAAAGCACAAAAGAACACTGAATTGTGTAGATTTTTTCACTAATTTCTCCGTGGGTATGATCCATGGATGCTAAGTGATAGTCTGGAAATTTACACACGCGCATGCGCGCGCACGCGCTGGTGTACGTTAAAGACAGACTTTATTTATATTCATACAGGTCTGTATCTTTTATCAGAAATGAAGTGGAAGCTTTTCACTTAGACTTTCAACAGCCGTTTCCGAGTCTGACAGCTCGAAGACTGCCACGCCCACCTGTCATTTCATTAGCTGGGAATTTTAAGGAAAAGTCCGGGATTCTTTCGGTTATAGAGGAGAATCGGTTAGGATTTATTCAATATTCCTCTCTCTCTCTCTCTCTCTCTCTCTCTCTCTCTCTCTCTCTCTCTCTCTCTTCTCCGAGAATTTCCAAAGACGCTTTCCGGTTTGTTAATATTTCAAACATTGCTGTTTTTCAATTCTATTTTATTCGTCCATATACCAATAAAAAAAAAAATCTGACTTTAGTTAAGTCCAACTACCAACAAAGCCCACCTTCGTAGTTCCTCGGTGACTTAACAGGTAACCGGAAGTGCTTGATTCTAGTCCAGTTGGGCATAGGCAGCCGGGCCCGGGCCCCGGGGCAGGTGAGTCAGTCACCTGTCTTACTCTAGACGAAGTGGATTTTTGAGTGTTAATCCTTTGAAGGCTTTAAAACAATTCTATTTTTTTTATTTACATCGTAAGTGTTTCTGGGCAGCAAAGGTATTTAGTTTTTTTATTGTATTTCCATACGTATTGGTAGAGTTGGTGTCCAAGGACTGAGATTTAGTCTTGTAAACAACTGCGTATCTTCCATATTGCTTTGGGATAATTACTGAAGGTACTCGTGACAAAGATGGATATAACTTTTATCTATGTATCATATTTTTCATTTATTAGGTCAGTAAATATGGTGATTGGAATATTATTGTATGTAGACGTTCACGAAGGAAAAAAAGACTGTAGGTTATGACTGAAGATAGATCGACAGAAAAGCCTACTGCTTATGTTGACTATATATATGTAAATTACGTGTTTGAGCATTATCACATTAATTATAGTCGACGTAGGCCTACAGGGTTAATTACTACTTTAAAACGTAGGAGACTGAAAGCTTTTTTGTTAATTAGTTGTTACGATAAGCTTGAGTAGCGAAAATATTACTCTGCGAAATTAAGCGTTATAATATTATGATGACTTCATTTTTTTTTTTTTTTGTATTCCGTGGCTTTGAACTTTTAATAGGTATTGAAAATTTCGTCATATGGATACCATGTATATACTAACAAGGAATATTCTGTGACCTTTGTATATAAATAAAATTAGAAGCCAAAGTACAAGTGGGGCTGTGTCCAGGTATTGAAAGGTATTTGTTGGAAGCGGTCGTTACACCGTATCTATTCTCTAGCCATCGAAGGTAAATTGAATAAGGAATCCTCCGTTTGGAATAATGTAATTTAACTGGTAACAGATATTAAGCAAAAACTCTCCATACTTCTTGGCAGTTAAACATGTCACCACCGTGACTACTTGCGCCACATAAGCTTTTACGTATAGGTTTTTGTAATGAGCAAGAGATGACTGTGGTAATGAGCATGGAAGCATATTTTGCGAACATTATTATAGTTAAGCGTTTATCATGGTAAAATATTGTTGTATTTTATGGATGAATTGATATCTTCAGTTTCCTTATAGTACACTGTAATAAATGTAATTCCTGTAGTGTTGTGTTCATGCCTACAAGGGTTAGGGGCCCATTGTTTGCAGAAGAATATATAATATTAAAACAAGTTTTTATCAGTCATGGTTACGTAAAGTCAGGTAAGGTGATCAGACAACGGCATTCCACATAAAGGTGCTCCCATTTTACAAAATCATTTCAGCCTTCAAAAGTCCTTTGTTGGATATAGGCCTTTCCCAGGTTCCTCCACAGATTTCTAACCTCCGCTGTTCTGAGCAACTGTCGCTGATGTTGGTCTAAGTCATCTCGCCAGTGGGTTTTTTTTTGTCTTCCTCTGTGTACAACCAGCTCCTAAACTGGAAATTTTTTTTCTCTCTCTCTCTCTCTCTCTCTCTCTCGTCTCTCTTGATCCTCTCTCTCTCTCCCTCTCTAATCTCTCTCTCCTCCTCCTCATCACACACACAGCACACACACTCACACACCACACACACACACACACACACACACACAAGAATTGCTGAATTTTTGTAGACAGGATTGGCCGAGTGTTTTTCACTGTACCAGTAAAAAATCGTTGACTTTATCGTGTTGCATTTCGTAACAGAATTCAGCTGGAACTCTAGCTTAAGCTTATAAGGCCTTTTAAAGCCTTGCATTCAGTAGACCTTTTACGTTAGTTTTAGGACATGGGATAATATAGTTTCTGTAATCGTTTGTGCGTAGCAAGCCAGACATTCCAATTATTTTTACGTTCGATTACTTTAGTCGAAAGCGCGTGATAACTTTATAACACATTCTTGCATTATAGTGAAAATATTAAGCCTATCTAATTGAAAGTTCGCGGCCAGAAGAGTAATAGGGTCATTGCTCATAACCCACATTGATCCCAGTTATTTTTTAATGTGTTAAGGTAATACCTTCTCCCACGTTACGATTCAAAATAAGTTCTCAAAATGTTAAGGAGTTAACGATGGAATCTCGGATAATTCGTAAATGCGACCTAGCTAATATCTTGCTATTCCTTCAGTTTTATCAATATAACACTTATTTTGTTAATCTTAGCTATGTTGTTTACTGATGACGTACTGTACTTTGGAGATATTTACAGTGGCACCCGGTAACTGTAAGATGGAGTGCTTTGTGCTGTTACCTGTAGGCTTCCTTATCAGTCATCTTACCACTGAAGGTGGTATGGTGCAGATAAAAGTTCTGTGCATTTATTTGTCATATACTCGTGCACTCAGATGCTCCAAGAATCAAGAATCCTAAGGGTGTTCCATAATGGTCAAATCTATATTATCTTAGCACTCGGACAGCGAGGTAGTGCCAGGATTTTAGTAAACGTAGCTTACAATTAGGATACCAAATCCTAAGCATTTGGCTACGATAAAATATCTGTCATGGTAGTTTATTTTCCGCTGGAATGAACATTATTATCATTTTGACTAAGATGAGAATGTAAGTTTACTTCAGTAAATAATGAATGCCATAAAATGAGGCCCTTTCAGATGTAGAATCAACATAAGTTCAGGTGTAGATTAACTCGTGCAAGCGTTTCTAATTCAGATACAATCCCATGTCCTGCGAAGGACAAAAGATGTTACTCAGTCTTATTACAGGAGTAAGTCAAATTACTAATACGTACAGGCAGTATTTTAGTCCAAGCAAAGCGTATAGGTGTTGGAATTCACGGCAAGAGACTGTTGACAAATACATATACAATATTGACAAATACATATACAATATTGACAAATACATATACAATACATCATTTTGAGTGAACCGCATGTATTTCAAACAAAGTGTTTGGAGATGTTCTGCTCAGTTTAGGAGCTTATATCGAAGCTAAATCAAGGTGAATATACTTTTAAGAGGTTATCAGATGGTTAATAAAGTTTTAGAACATGTTAAGAGGAAGTAATGTTCTTATAGGGAAAGTTTAGTCACTCTATAGTTTTGAAACCCCAAATTGGTTTCTAGTACTTATATGTATCATAAAACCTGTAAAAATCCCGTAGAAGATAGTGCCGTCAGTGCATCTCATGCGGTGCACTGTAGGTATTAATTAAGGTTCCTTGCAGCGTCCCTTCGGCCCTTAGCTGCCACCCTTTCTTTAATTTTACTGTGCCTCCGTTCATATTCTCTTTCTTCCAATTTAATTTCCACCCTCTCTTAACATTGATTTATAGTGCAACTGTGAGGTTTTCCTCTTGTTACGCTTTTCAAACCTTTTTTATTATTAATTTTTTTTTAAACGCTGAAAGACCTCACAGGCCCCAGCGTTTGGCCTTTGTCCTAAATTCTATATTCTGTTCTCGACTATTCCAACTTTTTTCCTGATAGGTAACTAATAAAGATAATTTCTTTACTTACAGAGGAGTTTTCAGATCAAGACATCTACGGTACTTTATATTCAAGTCGCTTCAATACATCCATAAAGACAATTCGATACAACTCGCTTGTCTTTTCTAAGATCTGCCCATTCATTAGTGACTGAATAAAACGGAAAGATTTAATTGCCGACGTTAAATCCAGATACACCATTTAACAAATCAGTAAACCCAATCCCCTATTGGAGAATTAAGAAATGCCCCTGAAAACGAAAGATGATACGCTGTCTAGTATTGCAAATGTGTTGTTTTGAAATAGTCAGTGTTGGTGAGACATTCGTCTCTGGTGTAAATATTTTCTTCCGTCAATTTTTAGAAACCGTTTGGCTGAGTATATTAATTTAGTATCTTTTATTGTGGTAAATTAGCATCGAGAAATCAATAAGTAAATTTATTATACCCTTGGAAATAGAGATTTGCGAAATTGTTCAACTAGAAGTGTCACGTTAAATTATACAGAACGTTAATAATGTCAGGAACGGCATTCATTAGTTATTATATGTTGAACATTTAGTGAGTACGAAAATTTCACAACGATTCTGTAAGACATTCGACTCCACTTAACATTTGCACACAATAGTTTTCTTAATAAACCCCACGCCATTCTTGATCAGATGCTGGTTTGATATTAAATATTAGTTTGTTGTGTTGAATGTGTTTTGTACAGATGTTCATCGTGCGTGGCTAATTTGTTCAGAATACTTATTCATCTGTTAACAAAGCGAACTCTTATGTTATGTGGACATAACAGAAGCTCCACTAGTTTACGGAGGTACTAATCAACTCTTGTTGCAGTGGAGGTGTCTTGACTGACATTCTTTGCCCGATACACCAGAGGTAAAGGCCACACATACTAAAAGGCTCCCAGCACCACAGAAACCTTCTGCTGGTAATTGTCCACGGGAGGAAATTGTCCATGGGGAGTAAGTGTCCTGACGACTAGGCACAGGAAAAGAACTATGTAGCTCAAGAGCGCAAGAACTTAGAAACTGCTTTAAATCAGAATACTTTTTTTAAGATTCATCCAGTGAGACCTAGACTATTAAGAAGACTGATTGAAAGCGCTTGGGCCTGTATGTTACTAGAAAACAGAAACCTGCCTATTAAAGTAACAGCATAGATAATGTAAGCTTAACGAAATGTTACCGGCTACCCTTGGGTTTAAGAAAAAATAAAAGGTTTTATTTTTGTATTTAGTCTTCCGGAAGAACCAAAAGATTTAAAGCAGGAAATTTAGAGAAATATCGGTGAATTCGCCTTTAACAAACTACTTTTGAGCGTGTCTACAAACGGGATCACGAAGGTGAGAATTTTTGGAGTCAGAATATTAAGTAGGCTGCCGCAGAAACACTAAGGAGCTTTGTTATACAAGAAAAATAGTTTTTTCAAGAAGAAAATACACGATAGCTGGTGAGAGGACCTGCCTGATTAACCAAACGAGTGCTAATAGGAGAGAGTGCCTTAACCAAACAGGAAGGGAGGAACGTTGGAACTGGGTAATGCCATCAAATCCTGGATTATCACAGGTGAGTCTTGAAGTTTTAGCTGTAGATTGTGTTTTAGCCTTCACGGAGACTGATCAGATGGGTATAATACTCAAATTCCTCTTTATGGCACGAATATGAACACAAAAGTAGATTATTAGGAAAATTTAGTAAACCATGAGTGGTAATACTAAGACATTCAAGAAATTAAAGATTGAATTTATTTTGCAGCACAAATAATCACGTTCAATGAATTTCTGAAACGGCTTAAACGAAAGACTTGGAAGGAAATTGATTTTATGAGCCGGGCTGTTGTAAGAGTAAGAAACAACAATACATTAGTTGCTGTATTGGGGATTAGTTTCATTTGCGAAATTTGTAGGTATTCCCAGTTGCGGTACATGTCGTTATTTTGTGAAGGAAATGCAACGTTTTCCCCCTTTGAAAAAGGGGCCTGAGTTCCTTTAAAAGGCCATCTCATTTCTCAGAATTAGAATAAAAGGCTGAAACCACATTTAATTTTAGTCTGGGCAGCATATGTTTGATCTCTTACAAGATTTTATTTTAGGTGCAGGAAATGACTAGATTAACACACTCGTTGTAAGAACTGCAACGGGAAAAAATGATAGTATACCTTCTCTTGTATGAAGTTATGGTCAATGGTCAGGTGTGGGTACTTGCAAAAGCCACCGTGACTTTAGAGAATTTCGATATAAAAATCTATTAGACGAAAATATGATCTAGATAGGGCAACTATAGCCTCTGCAAGGACTAGAGAAGGATGATTTAAGGCAGATAACACATTGTAGGTATTTTTAGGACTTACAGAATCCATCTCCTTGAGCTATAATATAAACCTTTAAACGTGTAATATCTATGAAAAATAATAGTGAAGTTTCATAAATAAGTTCATAGTGCAGTTGATGGTACCTTTTGAAAGTTTTACAAACTTTTCTTACAATTTATAGACTGGGAAGACTTGGCCCATACGCTTTATATTTAAATTGAAAAATTCAAGGTTATCAGTCTCTGATTAAATGTTTTCCTTTCAGGCTGACAACTTAAGAGAGCGGGTCACAATGCGGAAATGAAGGAAGAGGAGGCTTTACACAATCTGCTAGAGTGGATTATGCCCAGTTTGTTACCTGGATCTATGAACTGTAAAGGCAAAACACTGGTGGAATTAGAAATGCTCTAACAACTGCCTTTGACTGACCACAAAGTTGAAAACTGGCGCAGCATATAACACCTTTGTTTTCCATGAATACCAGTTAAAAATTTCAAACTGCTTGTATCGCGTAATAGATCATACTAAAAAATTAATTCATGTTTTTTGTAATAGATGTTTTGAGCCAGCTAATGTTCTGTAGACTGTAATTAAAGTGCACTATTAAAACATTTTGGTAAAAATTTCGTCAAAGCAAATTACATTATCATGAACGAAATGAACTTAAAACAAAAGTTATGACATGCGTAAAATAAAATGTTTTAGGTAGTGTTAATAAACTAAGTAAAAATTGGGAAGTAACATTTTGTACATAGGAGAAGTTTCTCACTGAAAATCCCATTAGTCTGGTCGAGCTTTGTAGAGAAGAATTTTGTATCTTGACACTACGTATGATATGATTCTCGTAGTTTTCGTAGGCATTTGATTCGTGTTCAAACGCGATGAGATTAGAGGCTGTCACTTTCACGTGAATACGAGTATTTCCAATATCGTGCTCTAAAATCTCAACGCAAGGCAAGATTTCCTATGTCTAATTTTGCTAAATGGACAAGGTTTATGGTGTGTCATTAATATGAGTAAAATGTGATTCTAGCCAACGAAAAACAATTAAGTAATAAAGTATCCTTCGAAAATGTTTATGATGAAGGAAAGTACGAAAATTGAACGCAGTGATGTAAATGAAAAAACGTCACCTTTTAGAGTTGCAGTAACCATCATTAAATTATGTGAGAATCTGTGCTCATTTTAACATGGTGCATAAAATTAATACTCAGTATTTACCAGATTTTTATTATTTAAATTATTTTTCTTTAGTTTAATCTCCCATGAACAAAACAGGTATACCTAGTTTGCAATACAGGTAGTTTGGGACAGTCGATGACTTACTTTCGTTTACTGGGGATATTTGAACATTGTTCACAAAACTAAACGCTTGCTGTAAAAATTAAATGCATTGATTTTCTTTTCATTAAACAGAACCCCCTGTGTCGACTCTGAAGGTGCGTCCACACGGTCGAACAATGTCCGACGGACAAACATTGTTACCGTATCGTAGGCGAAGCAGGATGACGTCATAAGCGTTGAAACGATGGAAGTCGATCTGGCAACAAACAGTGGTACCAGATGAGGTTGTATACCACTGATTTTACTCTGCTCACAAGGCAAAGACCGGCAGACAATTGTTGATTGGTAACAATGTTTGTTCGTCGGACATTGTTCGACCGTGTGGACGCACCTTGACAGTGTAAAATTGTATTGAGGGCCTTGTCAAGACCCCAAGTTTATCATGTGAAGCGTGCATATTTTGTTCCACATGATTTCTCAAATGGTTGGTATGAAAGCTCACAGATTCAAAATACCCATGGCTCTGGTTCATAAATACGAGATGCGTCGTATCCGTTGTTACTTGAAAAATGCTTAAGTTAAAAGATATTCTGGAGGGATAATTAGTATATCTTGCAATGTTTTCATACTTAAATCAGAAAAAAGTCCTTTGACAGTACTGACTGAAACTTGATTTCTACACAACATAATTAAAAAACTTGGTTCTTCTGCCTGTGGTTTCTCCAGTACAGTATTAAGGTTTCAGCTCCATTGCATAAGACAATAAGCACTTGCCAATGGTATGGTATAGCTTTATCAGAAAATTGTTTAGCTTGGTATGATTTCACTTCACACTTTAGCTGCTTGTTGTGGAACTTGCAAGACAGGCCTACGTTTATCATTACTGAACTACCTTTAATGTGAAGGGCTTTTGTACAAAAATAAGAGACAGGACCACATTATTTAATCTAGACTGCCTTACTTCCACTGATACTGAAGCAGACTGTCGGGACGACAATAATACTGCGATACTTTTTGAACTGTTAGGCATTAGTATAAAATCGATGTCTTGTGCATTTTTCTGAATCTGGGAGTTTAGGACAACTGCAGTTACAACTACCTTTAATGTTTCCCATTGAAGTGTTAGGAATACAATACTGTATTGGTGGTTGATAATCAGGGCATGCTTTTTTAAGTGATGAGTCAGGGCTGCCTTATTACTTGTGATGTTACTTGGATTTTGAGATAGGAGGGAAAACTACTATGCTATTATTGAATCATTCTTGATAACCAGGGTCTAGAGACAAGCACGCAAGTTAGTACTAATTTAGATGTTGCATATCCATCTTTAAAGTTTATCTTGAAGTGTTGTCATAGCAGTAGGACTTTTCCGGCTTGATGTAATAAACCACTAAATTTTTTTTACTGTGATACTGATAGCGGGAGAGGAAATATCATTACCCAGAAAGTGTAATAGTATTGCTGGTATAAAATACTCCATGATCAAATGTTTAGGATCTTAATTTTTGGATTGATTTTAAAAACACAAGTGATACACTAGGTGAATTATGTATACAAAACTCTTGGCATTATGAAACTTGAAGTTCAAGAAATCTGCAAATCAATGGCTATTATGGATCACTTTTAGCGTAGTAAATAATATGGTATGGGTTTTGGTGAATGCCTTGAGAAATGCGGTTAGTGAGAGCAGTAACTGCCTCTTTTCTGAAAATAATTGAGCCAACTAGGGGAGTACTTGGTTGATTTAAGACAATTTGAAGAGAGGTGGGACAATGTTAGTCCAGAAACATCTTCCTAGATTATGTGAAAAAGTTAAAATTGTCTCGTGAATGTTATTGCCAGGCTCATATAACAGAAATAATGATAATGACTATATAATTAAAACACTGAGGCGCATTACAATCCAATGTTCAATTACTGTAATATTTACTGCAGCCATTATCTAAATGAAATTGAATTTCATTGAGGTGTATTGACAAAAATAAAAGTTTGAATTAAAAAAGATCATGGCCAGTCTGTGTCCCTTTTGTTCAAAGGGGCTTAGGTATAGGACGGACTATATTTTCTATATATATAAATGCCTTGTAAGCCAAAAGATCTCCAAGTAACAGGAAGTCATTATCTTTTTTGTTTTCTCTTCAGGAAAGTATCTGCAGTGTGCTGGCACATGAATGAAACAAGTTGAATGGATGTCCGTCCCACAATTCCACAAGAATTGTAAAGGGCCCGAATGAAGTATGGAAATGGCCTCATTGAGAAAAAATGTTGGAAAGTCATACTTTCACATGAAGCGATTATAATCTTACTGACGCTGACTGTTTATCAAGTCGTAGCAGTGCCTTTTGATCCAAAGTCGAGTTAGTTGAGTTCAGCTTTACGAGTGTTTATCATATGAGGTAGTTTACTTTGATTAAAGATATATAACCTGTCACTTCAACTTGTCACATGTTTAATATTTAAGGATATATATTTTTCACGTTCTGTACTTCCCCGTTTAATGTATATTCTTTTTCATACCTATAGCTCCTTCCAGTTTAATCTTACTAATGAGCATTTACCTAGAGTTTTTATAAGTTTAATATCGGGTAACTATAGCCCCGTATGCTTCAGATTACGTAGTTTTTGCTTTGACTTCTCATCACATTATATCACCTGTCGGTTATTTCAGTATATGTCAGGATACACAGTTTATTTTTCCATTGGAATATCTCAAAAAGCTGCAAAGCAGCACCGTGTTTTGGGATATGTATTGTTAACTTTCTTGTCGGT
Organism: Macrobrachium nipponense; assembly: GCF_015104395.2. Taxonomy (NCBI): domain Eukaryota; kingdom Metazoa; phylum Arthropoda; class Malacostraca; order Decapoda; family Palaemonidae; genus Macrobrachium; species Macrobrachium nipponense. The sequence goes on along the minus strand of NC_061090.1, from coordinate 1,874,192 downwards.
TCAACAAGAGCAATGTGGTACCTCAGGATACATAGTTTTTCCTGCGTAAGATTCATAAATTTATCACCTTAAATACTTCAGCACACTTCACGATAGTTTTGATTTCTTACCAGTGTAAAATGGCTAACACCTCAATCATGTTTAGGATATTTTTTTTCAAATAAATTCCTTATGTTTAATATCAACTATCAAGCAGTTCCGTATGTTCCAGGATACACAGTTTTGCTTTAACTTGGATCGAGTGCCAGTCTGATATCAATCAAAAGTAGCCCGGTGTATCTGGATATGTAGGTAATTAAATTTTCTTGTCAAGTACTAGTAGCTATCTAGCAAATTTCAGGATACGTGCTTTCATTTTTACGCAAGATTCATAGCTGTCTAAAATTAGCCATAAAAAATATCGGTTTGTTTAAGATTGCATAGCCTTTGTTTTGTTTATTTAAATATCTTATGTAAATATTTCATTAGTTTAATAGTTATGTTTTAAGATACAAAGTTTTCACTTAAATTTCTAAGCAGTATAACATACTACTAACGAGCGCAGTTCATTTCAGGATACAGAATTTTTACCTGTATTATTATTAGGTAGTTTACTATCATCTATCAAGGAGTTAAGGATGTTTCAGGCTACATGATATTAGTCATACATTTTTTTTATTTGTGTAATATTTGCTAGTAGGTAGGCATGGCTTCATTTTAGCTATTTTATATCGAGAGATTGGCGTATGTTTGAGAATTGTTCTTTCAGCAATTTAGTTTTGATTTGCAGTATTCAGTAGGTCATTGTTCAATACACACTTGCCTGGGTTCGAAGTTCACTTGAGATTATATGCTTGACATTTTCAGTCATTTTTCTGGAGTTCAAAATTTATCAGTAGCAAAAACTTCTTATAGCTAGCATGAAAAAGGTAGGTATTACTCATTTTACAGAATATCTTTGCTGTGATCAGCATAGTTGGGAATACGTACTCGTAGTTGTCTGGAGTAAAACCTGTGAGGTATTAACCTTTATAGAATAGCTAATATTTTCGGCTAAAGTACAATTCCGATACTTTGCCTTTCAGTGAGCCTAAGATCTCTTTCTTATATAATTTTTTCTATGGAATTTTTTTTTCTTCTGAAGTCTTGCGTTACTGTAATATTATGTAGGTGCTTATTCTTGTGCTGTATAACTTAGGAAAAATTTAAGAATTTAGTTTATTAGTTGTATATATCAAATTTGGTGTCATAAAGGGCTTATCGTTCTTTTCAAGCGATTAAACTAAACTCTGAATTTTGTACAAAGCTTGCCATGAAAATAATGCTTCTTGCTTGACATTAAACATACATCTATAGAGAGTTAATACTGTAACTACTGAAGAGTATCTTACCAAGAGAATTATTATCATGGCATCTCTGCATATTTCAAGATACTGGTGACATGTGAATGTTTCAAACAGAAAGGATTACTTAAGGGCAGTTTGCTATTGTTGGCAATGCTATTGCAGAAGGATTTGATAAGCAAACTCAAATTCTAAGCGCTATTTTATTGGGAAATTAACATTAACAATGGTATTGAAAGCGTTATTTGGGGCTAATTGGGTTTTTTTATGAAAATTATATTCGAGGTAAATGAACAGTAAGTAAACTCGATTTCAAAGCATAACTTTAAATGAGGTCAGGTATTGTTAACAGTGGTATCTTAAGCATATGGATAAATAAACTCAAATGTACTCTTTTTAAGGGGATTTTGAGTAAAATGTTTTTGGTATATAATTTACTTACTATTCTTTTACCTGAAAAATAATTCATAATGCATTATCAGTTATGTAAACGGTTTATTCTTATTCCTAATGTTACATTGAACGACAGACATTGCCGGAAGATTAAATAATTCTAAGAACGAACTTTTTTACCTTCGCAATGAAAGGAATATTCTTAAATATTTAGAGGGTTGCTATTTAATCCACTAATATTTGAACCTGTTTTACGTGACAAGCAAGTCACAGGTATGTGTTTCATTGTAATGCTCTCACAAAGAGATTGATTTTCCATGAAATGTTTAAACAGGAATAAGTTTGGGTGAAAGATGTTGAACAGTAATACAGCAAAGACAAGGGATGGAAAGTGAAGGAAAGATATTTGATAGTAGGGGATTTTAATTTGTATACTTGCACCAGAAATAGTTATTAGAAATTAAATCCTGACAGAAGAGTTATCTCAGCTTTGGAATGAAATACTTTGGAATTTGTCTGCAGTTACATTATAACAAGATGTATATTAGATGCTTGTAGCTCTATCAACGTAAATTGTTTGAGAAATTCACGTTTAATATTTCTGAGTTGTAAGCTTTTGTCAATTTTAGAATAAATTCAACAGCGTCTTGACATATGGAGATTTATTAGGGTAATGTATTTATTCTATATCATGTTTCTTAAAATTCCCATTGTATTTGAGTATTTTGAGCGAGTCAAGTTTGAGCTAAATGTAATTGTTAAAAATTTAACTTGAAAATTGGATAATGGGAAAACTTATTGTTACAAGGACTTCTGTGTTTCAACTTTTTATTGAGGTCTCATGCAGTCTTAGCCTTCATTTAGCTGGAAAAAGTAATTTGTTCTATTGTTATTTCTCGGCACAACTAAATATCAAGAGAATTGTACAATCATCCATTGTCTCCCTGTTTGTGGTACACCATGTGGACATTGCAGTCTAGATTAGATAATCTTTGAATTTGAAGTTTCATGGCTATTCAGTTTTTCCTCAGTGACCTACCTTTGCAGAAATCTGAAGTGCCATTATTTTTTGCAAAGTTATTAGCTATAGAAACCGGATATTCTGTAAATTCATATAATTAACTAGGACATTGTTCTTACTACTTCCCCTCAACCTTTCAGTCTGACTAGACTTCCCTTGCTGTCAACTGCAAGTCTCAGCCTACACACTCAAGGGCATTTCTGCAGTCTCCTATTAAAGCTGCTAAATAGAGACACTTTGCAAAGATACAGAACAACCTGTAAGCTGCAGAATTGCACACTTTTTGCACTGTAGAAGCAGTTATGATCACCGGAACACTTAGGAGCAAAACCCCTGTGTGTGTGTTTCATGTTAAAAGAAAGCCCACATGTTTTGTTGACGAAGCACAGCACACACTCTCTCTCTCTCTCTCTCTCTCTCTCTCTCTCTCTCTCTCTCTCTCTCTCTCTCTCTCTCTCTCTCTTACTGAAACAGTTCTGTATAATCTGTGCTTTCCATAAGTCTCTACATGGTTTTCTGAAGAATCATTACATAGTTTTTCTGAGCTGCCTTGTTTTAAAGCATCATTCTCTACTGGTTGATTCTTTTGACACTTGACATGCTTTTTTGAAACCACCATACAAGCAAACATACACTAAGGGATTTTTGCCATTAATCACAGACACATGGATTAAATACCTCACTCTTAACTATTTTCACACATACATTCTTACTCTAAACTCACACTTAAACTACGCAGTAAGGAGTTTTTTTACATTACTTCCTGACACAGGGATTAAATTCCCATCTCTACCATTTTCACAAGTAAATTCATACTCTAAACATACATTTGAGATACTACAGGAGTTCAGTTATGCCATTATAATAGATATTTTGATCATAGATTGGTAGTGCATGAAACTGGAGTATATCTTTGGATGTAAAGATATTTGATTTTGTCACTATATTCTTAAATAAATTCTCAAGTTTTTGTCGTAAATTTTAAGTAGTTCGTGTTCTGTAATGTGATTAAATTAGGAGTTTTATCTCACGTTGATTGTTTCAGAGAGGAGGCTTTTTATAGTAGTGCTTACAAAATTAAAACCAGAGCACTCAAAACCTAAACATTATTTTGTAAAACTGACTACGTAGTAGGAAACAAAGCTGTTTATTATTACTCATTAAGGGACGTAAGGTGAAATACAGAAGTCCTTTTATGTCTATGTATATACTAAAAAGATTTATAATAAAGTTAGACTCCTAGGGGTCAGCGCTGCAGTGCCCCGAAGGAGGGGATGCTCCCAGCAGGAGGTAAACAGCCAGTCGGTTACCAACTTGGATGTCGACCCAAAGGGCGTGAGGCTTTTAAGCTGACAGCTGATTGCTGATGTGGGAGGAGCCTTATTGTGCTTTCATAGATGTCTATATGTTTCCTATGTTACTAATGAGGAATGTTAGACTTATTTCAAATGTCAGAGAATAATGTGATGTACAGAAAGCCCAAGGTGTGCGCTGTATGTTTCGTGTTGATACAAGCCTCCGCTTGCATTAGCTCTATGGTTGTATTTGTATACAAACAAATGCTTGCTTTGGTATGTGAATAATGATCTGGTGTATGTTTAGATTTTTACCGCTAGAATTTGTATCAAACGATGTGTAATGGCCACAAAATCCGTAGCTAATTTTTTTCTATGAATAACTTGTGTAAAAATGTACGATTTTCAGACATTTTGTCCATCCATTTTCAGTTTTCATTGAGATTTTATGCGGAATTTTCTCCCACGGCTTCTTTTATAAGAGATCTCTTATAAAACGAGAAATAATCCAGCAAAAGACAGAATTCTTTCCTTAGAGCTGTGTGAAAATTTACTTGTGAACACTAGTGGATAAAGGCATTTGATCTGTCTTCAGATATATTTATGGATAAGATTGACTCGTTCTCCTCAGGGATGAATAACTAAAATTGCAAAAGGACTCTATATGCATGACTTCAAGTACTTCGATTATTTTCAAGGAAAGCTTCCAATTTCTTGAAAATTTTATTCCGAATTGTCACATTTTTACTTATAAATTAGCGATTAGATTTTGTTGTTGAAAATACTATTTCCTGCCCAAATTCATGTTAACTTTGTGATGTAATTGAGTATCTATAACTTGCTCAGCATCATTTACTATGATTAGAGAATTAATTTCCATGGGCAGAATGTCATTTTGCTTATGGTGGACCTTATCAATTGTATCAATAGCGTTTTTTTTAAGTTTTCGAGAAATTGTTTCACAAGATTATCTTTAAGTATATGTATTCATCAACATTTATAACCTCTAGATGTCTTCAAAGTTGTTAATTTTCAAAACAATTAGAAATGTAAAAGTTGTGCTAAAAGCTGTAAAGTAAATCTATCCGAGCATTTGGAAAGTTAAAAGTTATCCTTTTGGTCAAGTTTATGAAAAAAAACCTTTAATTATATTTCGCAGACATGCCGTCGTTCCAAAAGGTAGTACCAAGCTTGGGACTCAAACACCTTCTTGTCTTAGACCTGACATTTTATTCGTGTACCTGACAAATAGGAGGGATAAATACCACGATGGCCATTTTTAGAAGTCTGTGTGAGAAACCTTGGCAGTCCATCACACCGCAGGTGATTAGACAAAAGATATGTGTTAATTTGGAAGAATTTTGATGGCAATCTTTACCCCAAAATAGAAAGGAGCCAAGTTGCTTGGCAAGTGTAATATGTTATAATGAAGCCTTTGAAATATTGCAAAGGTATTATACTATCGCCAAATACTTTACCAAAACGCTTGCTGGGATTTTGAGGCTGTGTAAGGTAATATCCAAACTTCACTGATTGCTAAAGATGAAGTTTTGAACAATGGTTTTCACTGTTATTGAATGGGATGAGGAAACTGTCCTCATTATCAGGTTATCCTTCTAATGTAAGGGTTATTTGATATGGAAGTATTCCACTCAAAAGTTTGGTAGAATTCAGATGAATTAGATGCCGAGGAGAAGCTGCTTGCCATTTCTTACAGGTGTTCGAAAGTTCCCTCTTAAGGTTTTTAAACAATGGAATCATTGTACAGTAGTATTGGTTTATGGAGCGTTGTGTTGTGTCATATAAATTGGAGAAGCATGCCCCAGGTTTGAGGTGCTTAAATTGTTTTCCCGAAAGTAATCTGGTGCTTTGTGATATATTTTTATTTACGATGTCTGTGCGTTGCTTTTACCTCATTGTAGTCTGTTAGTCTGAGGTTGTTTTGCCTTTAGGAAGTCTAACGTGATTATTTTCAACTTCACGAAGCCTGTTAGATTTGTTTTAGTTTTCAAGATGTTCGATTTTGTTTTTTCTTGAAAGCCTCTTTGTTTGTAAACTGGGAATTTCACTGGTAGTGTTTTAGTTACTATTCTTGCTAGGAACCGTTTTTTTTTTCTGGCCTTCTAAGTCTAGTTAGTTTGCTATTTTTTTATTGAGGTTGGAATCTATTATTATGGATATTTTTACTAGAAAGTCTGTTCGTAATTTACGGGGCACTAGAAAGTCTTTTAGTTTGTGATTCCCTTGGCTAATAAGTCCAGTAGATATATTTTAGACTTTAAAGTCCCTTCTATTGTGGTTTTTGCCGAGAAAGTCTGTTGGCCTGTAATGTCTTTTAGTCTGGGAATTATTCATAGGATTAATGAGTTATTGGCTTAAAATTCTTCTTAGGATTCTTGAGTTATTGGTATAAAATGTTTCTTAGGATTAACGAGTTGTAGGCTTGAAATGCGTCTTAGGATTCATAAGTTATTGGCAAAAAATGTGTCATATCTCGTGAGTTTCCGCTCAAAATTTGCCCAAGGGCATCACTCGGAAAAGCCTTTTGCCTGGAAAGTTTGTATGCTTGGGAGAGGTTTTTCCCATAAAAATGTATATCTCTGGAAGAGATTTTTACGAAGTCTTGTTTTTTTTTTTTTTTGTTTTTTTTTTTTACCTAGAAGGTGTTTGTTTTAGTGAGGTTTTCGTCCAGAAAGTATGCTAGATGGATTTCTTTTTTTGTTACCATTGGGCTTGATCTTCACTCTTTTTGCCGAGGTTTTGGGTAATTTCGGAGGAGTATTCTGTCTGGAAAGTGTATTGACTTAAGATGGTACTTTGCATAGCAAGTGTACCATTTTGAGAATTTGTTGCCTTAAAAGTGTATCAGTTGAGATTAAGTTTTCTTGAGGAAAGGCTGTTGATTAATGCAAATTTTTGTTCTGCCTGAAAATGATTATGTATGGATGTGAATTTCAGCTAGAGAGTCTGTTACCTTATGAGTTTTTTACCCCCAAAAATGTCACTGTGCGAGTTCTTTTGATTAGGAGGTATTTTTGTGAGTTTGTTTCTCAAGGAGATTTTTATTTGTTGGGAAGAAAGTTTTCTAAAAGTGATAGTTTTTTAACCTCCTCCTGACCTTGTAAGTCTGCTTAACTTGCGCCCCCCCCCCCCCCCCCCCCACCCACACTGGTGAATAGAGATCTATTATTTTGGATAATTTAACTAGAAAGTTTCTTTGTAATTTTTGTGAGCTAGAGAGTTTGTTAGTTTGTGATTCTTGGCTATAAAGTGACTTCTCTTGTGTTTTTTGCAGAGAAAGTCTGTTGGCCTGTAATTTTTTCTTCTAATAATTCTTCTAGTTTGGGCTTAGGATGTCTTTTAGTTAGGAAATTATTCGTAGGATTCATGAGTTACTGGCTTTAAATACTAATTAGGATTCATGGGTTATTTTAGCTCAAAGTTTGCAAAAACATTTGGCAGTTCTAAAAATTATTTGTTTGGAAAGTTTGTATGCTTCGGAGAAGTTTTTCCTAAAAAAGTGTGTATCTCTGGGAAGAGATGTTTATTTTTTTCTTTTTCCCTTTTGTCTAGAAAGTGTTTGTTTGGGTGAAGATCTTTCCCAGAAAGTATGTTATATGGAATCATTTAATTTTTTTGCCCGTTGGGTTCATTCGTCAGTTTTTTTTTTCTTTCTTTTTGCTTAGATTTTGGATAATAGCGGAGTAATTTTTTCCTGGAAGGTGTATTGACTTGAGATGGCATATTGGATAGAAAGTGTACCATTTTGAGAGTTTTTTGCCAAGAGTGTAAGTTCAGATGAATTTTTCTTGAAGGCCTGTTGATTTAGGAAGTTCTTGGTTCTGCCTAAGAATGATTAGTATGTCAAAAAAGTAACTTTGTTCTTTTACTGAGGAGGTATTTTTGTTAGTTTGTTTCACAATGAAATTTTCATTTGTCGTCCTAAAGTTTGTTTATTTGGGAAGAAATGGTTTCTAAAAAGTGATAGTTTTGGTTTTTTCAGTGAAAAATGCTTGTTCGTACGTTCTTAAAAAATTTAACTAAGACAATGCCAGGTATGGAAAGTTTTTAGTCCAGAAAGTGTCAGGTATAGAGCGATTTTAGTCCAGAAAGTGTAAACTATGGAGGGTTTTTTTGGCCTTGAAAGTGTTAGGTAGTTATGGAGAGTTTTTAGCCTTGAAAGTGTTGGTAGTTATGAGAGGTTTTTGCTCTGATAGTGTTGGTTATGGAGAGAATTTTTTAGCTCTGATAGTGTTGGTTTATGGAGAGTTTTTAGCTCTGATAAGTGCTTGGTTAATTTTGGGAAGCGTTTTTAGCTCCTGAAAGTGTTGGTTATGGAGAGTTTTTTTAGCCCAAAAAATGTCGATCATGAATAAGAGTTTTTTAAAACTAAATAAAAAAGTATCCGTTTTTGGGACTTTTTTTTTTTTTTTTTTTTTTTTTCCTAAAGGTTAGAATGTGTTAGTTATGGAGAGTTCTTAGTAGAAAGTGTCAGTTTTAGGCAGTTTAATATATTTTGGCCAGAAGGCATTTCCAGAGTGAAGTTTGCCTAATGGTACTCATAAGAATAGTGGTCAAGTATTCTCTTGGCTATTTCTTAT
>NC_061090.1:1805195-1865060 GCF_015104395.2 Macrobrachium nipponense | reverse complement strand
AAATATTATCATGAACTACCACGTTCTAAGTAGATCTATAGATTCTTTGTAGGTAATGCTTTTAATGATTTCATTCACCTTACAGGCGCGATCCAATTGAATATAATCCAGATAAAAATACGAACAGTAACATTGTTTGTACAGAGAGATATTGTGTTGTCAAAAGACAGACGCAATGCAAAAAGAAAACTCTCGTTAACTGTATTTAAATTTAGTAATATTACTAATTTTTTCTGTGTAGAATGTGTGCAAATGCAAAGCGTATGAAATTCATGGGAAAATGAGAGTAAATATATAAAACAAAGAGATTCCAGCTCATTTTACTGGATCCAAAAAGAGACTGATTACAATGTCGCATATAAATCTCTAGAGGGTCCGCCATTGGTCAAGATGGATTAAGTTATTTTTCTTATCTGCAATTCGATAAAGTAGCTAGTGATTTGGAATCACCTCCGAAAACTTTGTAGATGTTTATCCAAGAGAAGAGGATTATATTTTGGGACTTGAGTATTCTTGCGAAGGGAACATTTTCTTCTTTCCATATAAGCGTTAACTGATTTTCCTCTTAATAGTTTTACTTACCACCACCACTACCCTTGCTATCATCGTGATGATGAAAAAAATCGTCGAACATTTTCACAACGAATGGGACTGACGACTCGCACAGTAAACAGTCATTTATAGATGTCAATAACCAGTCAGTCTTCTTTCACCTTCCTTTGTGCATACCTCATACTTTCCAGCTTCCCCTGTTGGTTGACCTCAGCCTTTTTAAAAGAGAAATCACACTTCGCTTTTGACAGGGAGAGGAAGATAAGAGATTTTTGTCCCTCAGACATCGCAAAAAAAAGAAAGCAAATAAAAACACAAAGCATTGTCTTGGAGTTCTCCTGTTTTATTTTTTCCTCGGGCAATAGAGAACATTATTTATATTCCAATACTGGCAACATGTAAAAGAAAACCTCGGCTCAGGATATCTTGGATGGTAATATACGATCACACACTGATTTTTGCAGCACAGGGAAGACAGTAACAGGGAAATCTATGATTGCATCAACTGGGGACCACATTTTGAGACGTTTGTCTCAAGATATTGTTTTTTTTATTAGATATTTAGTAGCTAGACACAATTCTAAATGAGTAAGTCATTCTTACAGCACTCTATTGCAAAGTGACAGCAAAATTACCCAAGAACATTACCTGCCTGAAACGTACTGCTAGATAAGTAGGTATTAATAAAAAAAATGTTATTCATTACATCATCTGATGTCTGCTTTTTTCAGATCTCTCAAGAGTTTCTAAGCCCTAAAAGGACTTTTTCATATTAAACACATGATCAAGCAAACTTATTGATTCACACAATTCTAGATCTACCAAGCAGATATAATCTTAGTAAACAGTTATTTGTGAAACTTTATTAAAAAAAACTAACATTATTCTCTTAAGTTCTTCCTCTTCCCTGTCCTTATTTTGTTTATGCAAATGCACAATGAATTTGTGGTTACTATTCTTCAGGGTATCTTCGTTATGTGGACGACAATTGAAAACGTGTTCCCTGCTGCGCATTTATGTACTTGACAAAATTCAAAAGACGCTTGTGATTCCTGCCTTCGGAGTGTTTTTCCGTAAGAAGTTGTGTAGGTTTTGCAAAGCTATAGAAATGAAGGGATGGTGATCTGAAATCCTTGGACGTTAAATGCATTGTTACACAAGTAAGTGAAAAAAAGTTAATTTCAGCTGGGAGGGTCACCATATATATTAAAAAACGCTCTCTGTGCCTAAGGGGTCCTTTTTTGCCTCATTATGTAAATTTCCTTCTATTGATGCTGCCTCATCTCTCCTATGGGGGCACCAGGAGTAAAAACATTTTTTTTTCTTTTTGGTTTCTTGTTCCTTTAGGATTGAGATCTAAAATTAAAATATGTGTCGTATGGATTAACATTGGGAGACATGCAACAATCAAATAGCATTTTCTACGAAATGGGTTGGAAATGTTAATTTGAGAGATCAATAGTACAGAGCGGGTAATAAAATGAAGTTAAATTAACATATTTAGTCTGTTTTTAATCAGAGGTGCCCAAAGAAAGCGTAGAAATACTGAGATCTTTAAAAGAAAAAATGAATCCAAAAAAGAATCGTAAGGTTATGCAGGGTCGTGATAAAGGAAGATCGCACAGGAAAAAACAGTTCGTATCAACTTGAAGTAAACTTATTCAGATTATTTAAATGAGGATGTATGGTTAGCTATTGAAGTAGGAGAGAGAGAGAGAGAGAGGAGAGAGAGAGAGAGAGAGAGAGAGAGAGAGAGAGAGAGAATGAATGAAAAGTTGAAAATCTTTATAAAATGTTAAAGAGATATAAAAGAATGCTTCATGGAATCATAGCTCAAAGCGACGATCTATATATTTTGTATCGATGAGATCATATTAACTGAAATTCAAGATCCTTTTCTGTTTACATCTCTCTTTTCTTCATTAGACTTTACTCTAAGTCTCCATGAACTCAAGCAAACATTAAGAATGAAGTTTGTAAGTGCAGTATTATAAAATCCCGATTTTACAGCAGAGAAATTTGGTCTTTTGCCATAGATCACTGCTTTGTAATTTCAAGGCACATTCTGTGAGCACCTGTTTTCTAAAAATAAGATATATCTTCGGAACGGAAAAATAACTGTGTTGGAATGAAAACACTTCACCATTTTTGCATTGCTCTTTATAGTTCCTAACCCAATTTTATTAAAAGAGTTGACAAATATTTATAAAGAACTACAAGAACTTTGCATAGTTTGAGACAAGTACTTCCTCTCCCATGAGTTTGAGATTCCTGCGATATTGTAGTCACAGGGATTAAGCTTTTTAAATCTATCCTATTCTTACCCTTTAAAATTATCTAACATATGCTCAGCATCAATGTATATTCCCATTCAGCAATGTATTGATTAAAGTACCTCAAATATTACAAGAATTCACGAATACAAAGTTTATTATCTACCATGAAGCAGTATTTTGAAAACTGTAAAAACCTTTCGTTGCTGAACTTCCCAGCTACTAAGATTGACTTTAAGTTTTCGAACAGTTAACAACGTCATCAGCAAAGTGGTTCTGTAGACACAACTTCATCTTCATATTTGATTTGCAGTTATAAGTAATTTTTACTTCCCGTCGTCATGGCAACTACATAGATAACGGGTTTGCAAGTAATTGACTTCGCGTGCAATCAGTTCAACATCTGGAAATGAATTTAGAATGAAAAAAGAAAATTAACTCAACTGCCAACATTGAAGTTCTCGATAATTAAATTTCCCGACGAGGTCGTTACCTCCGCGCGAGATGTTTCCAATTACTTTAGATATTCTAATATAATTTTAATGCTCTTGGAAAGTATTATTCGACATCCTCACGTTATCCTGGAAATAACGTAGAGAATTCTATTCATTATTTATAATCGAGATAAGGCAAGAAAAGAAGCAAATTACGCTTGACGATAAATACGATTTATGACAATAGATATATGATTACGAGTATGTGAACGGGGAAGTTAGTAAAACTATATACATGCAACATTAATTAAACCACTTGTGTCTGGCTCTCCGTCCTTTTTCTGTAACCTTTTGTTCATCATTCATAATCTTTTTGGTCCTTCCATTACCCGTTCGATATTTACTAGTAACTACTGCATTTCAGGGACAGCGAGTCATCGTTTTTCTCAAATATCTTTCAAACTGATTATTTGATCGAAATGGTACTTTAACACAGTGTACAAGACACCTCCTCCTACTTTTTGGTAATATAGTGCCTTGTCAAATGGTGTTAGTTAATGCGTTTACTCTTGACTTTTAAAGACAAAGTCATATGAGTCAGCAGAAGTCATTTACAAATTCGAACGCCAGTTATCCCATATCCCTCCCCCCCCCCGCCCCCCTCCCTCCCTCCCGCCCTCCCGCCTTCCCTCCCTTTCTCTCACTTTCTTTTCGCCGTGTTTCTGATTTCTCCCCCAATAATACCGTTTTCCCCTGATATTTTTCAGTATTATAGCAAATAACTGGAGAGTTCATAATGAAAAGGATAGCGAGGTTTGACTTAACGACCATAACAATGATTATTTTTTCCCAATGTACTTGTTTATAGTATCCTCGGCGTGTCAGAAGAAGTATATCTTAGTTTTACTAGACCACTGAGCTGCTTAACAGCTCTCCTAGGGCTGGCCTGAAGGATTAGATATTTTTACGTGGCTAGGAACCAATTGGTCACCTAGCGACGGGGCCTACAGCTTATTGTGGGATCCGAACCACACTATATCGAGAAATGAATTTCTATGACCTAAATTCCTCTGATCCCGTGTTGGCCGAGCCGGGATTCGAACTTCGGACCACTGGATTGGCAGCCGAGCGCGAAAACCACTCGTCCAGCGAGGAATTTCGGCGTATTAGGTAATACCGTAATGATAAGGGGTTGTCTACCGGCTGGAGCATTCGCACTATAAGTATTCGCTGCGTAATTGATGGAGAGGGATTTTTCATTGCTGTCATGGCTGCCATGTTACTTTGTCCGCGACGTTGCAGAATTGCATTTGCAATACGACTTTTAACCATATACAAAGTGGAGAATGCTGACAATAGAAAAAGGATCAATCACAATAGGTAAGCGAATCTTCATGACACACTCACGCAAACAGCACACGTATACTTATCAATCAATCAATTAGTATACCTATCCCATCTAATCCTTGGAGTATATGTATATATATATATATATATATATATATATATATATATATATATATATATATATCTGTGTGTGTGTGTGTGTGTGTGTGTGTGTGTGTGTATATCTGAAAATACTTGTTCCTTGTGAATTTGAATTATTTTGAATGAGTACATAAAAATGAAAATGATTATGTTGTTTCATCTAAACACTTTCCCAAGTGATATTTTTAAAATCTGAAATATAAATGTATATTATATATATATATATATCTATATATGTACACATATATATATCGATATATATATATATATATATATATATATATATATATATATATATATATATATATATATATATATATATATATCCTTTAATATCTAATTCGCTCTACCTCGGAATTAATATATTTTCATATATGCTAAACCGAAGGGGAATTTTTTTCTCGATAATAGATTTGCCTGATCCTGGGCGCGAACCTAGGAAGACATTCAAATCCAGGAACGCCAGTGAAGCTTTTACCTACCCCTCCACCGCGAGAGGCCCATAAGTTTATGTCGTCTCTCACCCTCAAATACCTTTCCCGCCCAGGTAATTCGTTGGTTTGGAGACAACATCAAACCGCCTCGGCTCCGGTAGCGTTGTAGTGCTTTTTGACAACACGTAGCATTCCTATATATATATATTATATATATATATATATAATATATTAGTATTATATATATATATATAATATAATATATATAGTAATAGATATATAGTTTATACAGTATAACATATATTATATAATATATATATTAATATATATTAGGATACAATAGATATATTAATATACCATATAATATAAATATATAGAATTTATATATATACATAATATTTATAATATATTTATATATAGAATAATTATATTAGAAATATATATATATATATAATAAATATAATATTATTATATATACATATTATACATATATTATTATATAATATATATATATAATATATATATATTAATTATATATACAATATATTACATATATATATATATATATATAATATATATATATAATATTAGATATATAAATATTATATATAGATAACTAATATAAATAATATATATAATGATTAAAGATATTATATATAAATATATATATATATATATAATAAATATATATATAAGAATATATTATATACTATAATATATATATATGACTATATAATATATATAATAATATATATATATATATATATATATATATATATAGACATATATATATGATATATGAACAAGGGTATTATTATTATTATAACTATTAATATATAGACATTATAAGTATATTTTCCAGATTAATATATATTAATTATATATTATTTATATACATATATATATATTTCAGATTAAAAAAATATCACTTGGGAAAGTGTTTAGATGAAACAACATACTCATTTTCATTTTCATATACTCATTCAAAATCATTCAAACTCACAAGGAACGAGTATTTTCAGATTATATTAGTGATGATATATAGTTCCTTTGAAAAACATATATCACATGAATTTTTAGTCTCTTGGCGTCAAAAAATAAAAAAAAACGAGCGACTCCTCAATTATGACAGTTTGCAGATTCTGCAAAATAAAGACACAAACTTGTGAAAGACATCGAAAATTAATTTCTTATGTGATTATGAATGAGGCAAAAACTTGATACCTTCTTTATAACAAAAACCCTGTATGTTAAATGCCTGACAATAGGGTAATAGGTAACACTTAGGCAGTCTTCATAAACGACTGTCCCAATTGTAAGAAATACATGTAAAATCCATTTTGGAACCTGTCTTAAATATAGGTATGTATATGAATATAGTGCGTCACTTTATAATAATAATAAGTAATATAATTCAAGATGCATGGAACTCAACTCATTCACTAAACTCAGTACCATACAAGAATTGCATCCTTATTACTGGAGTATGATTAGTAGATACGAAATTGTAGTGTGATCTGAATAGAGAAACACATACATACAATGATATTATGGTAGTGATAGTAGTTACTCTCAAATTATACCCGTTTTCTTTGTTTTTCCCTTACAGCAAATCACCTTTTGACGCAATAAGTAGACAAAACTCCGCCTACATAGGGATTTTGGGAAAGTGAGCAGACCGTGTCTCTCATGACCTTCGTGAACAGAGTGACGGTCAGACGCTCTTAGCCTACTCTCATTTATATGATTTAAGAAAATACAATAACAATCATTAAATGAACACAGAATTTACAAAAACCAACATATTTATAGCATCCATTATTACTAGATACAATAAAATAGGCAGGAAAGTGAGGGCCCGAGACGGGAAGACCAGGAAGGTGAATTGAGGGAAGGATGAGGGAGGGATGTAAGGAGGAATGAGATGGGGATGAAGGGCGTTCGAAAGCATAGGTTGGCGAAGCTTGACAACACGATGTAAGTCAGGAGTAAACGCCTTAACTAACGCCATTAGACAATGCGCTATATTACCAAAAATTAGGGGGAGGTGTTTTGTACACCGTTAAAGTAACATTTCGATCAAATAATTAGTTTGAAAGAAATTTAAGAAAAACGATGACTTGCGTTCCCTGAAATGCATAGTAGGTACATCAATGTAGTTGTTTGTAAGCATTTATTGTACATATATTAAGGAATGCTAAAAAAAGATAATAAATAAATAAATAAATAAATAAATAAATAAATAAATAAATAAATAAATAAATAAATAAATAAGCAGAAGTATGAGTTATGCATTCAACAACTGAGTGAATTGTTAATGGAAACTGGCGTTACACTGGCGTGGTCATCCTTATTAAGTTCTTTTGGTAAAATGGAAAAATAAAATCAGGGATGACATTTGTTGACCATTTGTTGTGAGTATTGATGGACATAGAAATAGCAAAGCCGAAAAGATTAATCCTAATAACGATTGTAGCGCCTTCCGTCCAATGTTAGTGATTAACTGCATCGTGAGATACGTTGATTTAATGTTGTACTTAAGCCAGTGATGGAAATAATCCATTATCAGATGCCTCGTATTTGCACTGGCTACCAAGCTTTTAATTTCCAAATGCGTGTTAATGGGTTCCTTTTAATGCCGCTTACAAGATCAAGTCCTGATCGAAGTTGTGTCACGCGTTGCTGATCCCTCGTAAGCCCTCGAACCTAACTTTGGGTGGAGATGCGAACGAGTTCGTTTTGCATTTAGTGCAAAAGGCAATTTGCGTCTCAGAAGCGTCGGCAAAAATTTTGACGCAGAACCATTAAGGATTAAATAAAGATTCTTCTAGGAGCTAAGAGCGTTACTTAAGGGTTTGATAATGGCCCGTCCAAGGGAATTACTTATGGGTTTGATAAGGGCTCTTCTACGGGTCTCAGTTAAAGCTATTGAGAACTCATCAGGGTTTTACTCATTACCTACTTATGGGTTGATAAGGACTCCCCTTAGGACGTCATTCAAGGGCCTAATAAAGGCTCTGGTAAGTCTTAATTAAGGGTAATTCTAATGACTTATTTTAAGGCCTTGATAAGGGCTGTTCGAAGAGGTTTGATAAGGGCTCTTCTTAAAGTTTCAATTAAGGGTTGATAAGGTCACTTCTAAGCAACTGATAACCGTTTGATAAAAGTCCTTTTAAAGGCCTCAGTTGAGGTTATTGTAAGGGCTTTACTGACTTTTGATAAGGTTCAGCAGATGGTTGTAATTAAGAGTTTCTTGAAGGTTGTTCCCAGTTTCTTAATCAATCCACTTATATGACAATCTTCCTCGGGGCCTTAATCAAGGGCTAGAGAAAGGATCTTCTAATGGTCTTCATTTAGGGTAACTCTAAAGAATCTTTTTAAGGGCTTGAGAATGGTTCCCTAAAGAGCTTGACTGAAGCTTTGATATTCTGAAAACGACTCTAAAATTTTAATTATGTCAAAAAGTCTCCTGGCATGATATATGTTGTCTTTTAATACCCGTTACCAATCATTTCTCAGCTTATGTCCAGGAGACTGGACAATAGTTGATCATGTTTTTAATGAATTCGTTTTTCGGTCGTATACTTACTTTGCTTGGACACATCATAATAGGTTTCTTTTTATTTCATGCTGTATTTTAGTACAAAACTTATCATCAAAGGTTTAGTAATTTTTTCGCTCAGAAATATCGTAATTTTACTCTCTCTCTCTCTCTCTCTCTCTCTCATCAAGTGCATGTACGTTTATATATATATAGATATATATATATAATATATACTATATAATATATAATATATTATATAATATATTATATATATGTATATATGATAGTATAACCATCCATACTACATACATACATACTTACATATATAAATGTGTGTATGTATGCATGTAGTATATTTGCATATGTATATGTATACTTATCACGTAAATCGAAAGATGAAGGAAATAAGCATTACTGGGTGGGCCTGACCGGTATGTTATTTTTTCACTTATAGTTTTTTAATTACCATATACTATTGTAATTCTAATTTAATTATGTATAAGTGTAAGTATAGATAGATTGGCAGATAGATAGAGAGATAACTTAAGAAGCATATGAAAAACGATGCGCCCTTCCACTAATCCAGCTTTTAGAAAGAAAAAAGTCGTGTTTTTGAGATCCAGCGGCAGAAACTTCGTAAATAAATAGAAAACTCTCTTGGGCACTATCTTGGCGGCCTGTGTAGTCTCGCTAACTTTTTCTGGAAATCCTCCGGGATTTTCTCCGTTCAGGTTTTCAATGTTTCTGCGAAGAGAACGAAGTGGAAGTGTCCAAGGTTTTGGGTGATCAGTCTCTCTTTGCTCTCGTACAAAAAAAAGGAATTTGTTTGGCGAAACAGGGTTTATCTTTTCTTCCTTACTGTTACCGTAAAATCTGTGCGTAAATAAAGAGATATAGTTTTTGACCTTTCATACTATTAAGCAGATTTCATGCACATAATTGTATATTTATGTTGCTAATCGTTTCGTGTGCTAAGTTTAAAAACAATACAGATCTCTCTCTTAGTACTAAATATGTTGAAACTTTCATGGCTAATGTCAAAGATAGGACGCTTGTTCTTGTAAATATATAAATCATTTATATTGATGATGACTGATTCTTTTTATCCATTATTAACAGTGTAATCATTCATGCACACTATTCCAGACGAATACTTAAAATAATTTTAATTACAACTAATCAAAATGATAAAAACATTTCACTATTGAATTTCTGCCAATCATTGTTATTTTAGTGATATTTGTTGCAGTATTTTTACTATTAACCACAAGCAATTATTGTAGTTAACACAGACTTTGTTTTGTGGTTGGCAGTAAAGAACTAATTCCCGATATCATTGGAGTAATTATTATTGGCAGAAAGAACTTATTAACGAAAGAGTTATTCGGCCAGAACGTTAAGTGTTTTCTTTAATTAATTTAGTGTTCAATCGTTTTATTTAAATTATTGGATATTTAAAACGACATGGCAGCACATTCAAATAAATGAGAAAAGTTGGGTTTACTTTAAGTACTACTGTTATATATCAGTCAGTTACCATCAAGGTAGAGCCTTCAGTGATATCAGAATCAAGATAAGGTCTTCAATGACATGTCGAAGAAAAAAAAGACATTCGTCATGGAGCACCAAGCGCTGAGTAAAAGACGAAATCAAATACAGTTTTATGACCCCTCGTTCATTTATTGTAAATTCACATGAATATATTTGAAGTTCGATATTTAGTCAAAAATGACATACTTTATACTATAGTTAACACAATTGAAACGGCTTTAAAAGTTCAAAAATAAAATTGTGTCCCCGTGAAATTGGAAGCAAAAATCAAAATCTTTTTCCCCTTCTCTCAGGAGGCTGCAAATCCTCTCGTCTGTCAAGTAGGCTGATGTTTTCAGAGCACGAACTCTCTCTCTCTCTCTCTCTCTCTCTCTCTCTCTCTCTCTCTCTCTCTCTCTCTCATAACTTGGGTATTATTGCTGTTATCGTAGGAGATCAACCTGGCCTTATGCCAGCAAGGGCTCTTGTTCACAAAGAGTCATTTGGCGATGTAATAGTTAAAAAATAGTTATGAGTAAAAATGAGTCATGTTAATGGTATGAGAGTGAAAAATGGTCAGATGAAATGAAATGTTCAACAGTCAGGATTGTCACCACTCTGAGCCCTCGGGTGTCCGTTAGTGGGAGAAAAAGAATGTGAGCAGCGAGTCCTGGCAGGTCGTCGATAGCCAATAAGGAATAATGAAACTTTTGTCGTAAGGGACAAAGCGGAAAATGTGAAAAACTCTACGGAGGTATCACACCATATTTAACATACCGGCAAACTTCATAAAACTAAAAACGTCCATCATTCAGGAATATGGACCACTGGAGGAAAGTGTAGGGGTGTCTCCTTGACTGAAGGGAAGAATTTTTTGTCTCTAGCAAAATTGTGTGCAGCATATTTATTGGCAATTCGCCTGTGTTTGCAGGCTCGTCTAAGTCACAATTGAACGACCTACACCCTGAATCTCGGACTGCAGGAGGACGAATAATTGGAAACGATCCCTAAATCCAGCATTCCTCTGTTAACCTAGTTAGTTGAAAACTTCTGGGGCTTTTACCAACGGTGGAGTGAGACATTTCTTTCAGTTTTGTTTTCTTTACTTTTTACCATCACTATTTGTTTTGTATTTTTTACTCTGTTTTCCCCTTTGAACTTGCATGATGAGACTGTCCACTTTTGGTTTCTTTTATATTTTCTTTAAATGTGTTGTTAAGAAAATGTGGCCAATATATTTTGCCGCTCTGTAGTCTTTCCGAATGATTGAATTCATTTTTCAAATCATGGGTAAAAGAGGAGGAGTGAAGTGCCCGCATTTCTTTTATTCTTAGCTTTATCTTACTATGTTTTTTAAATGAATATAATTTTTAAAACAGGCGAATGAATGCTATAAACAATAAGTAATATTTTCAGATATAACTGGAGGTTAAACCAACAAATGCAATTGTAGTACCCAGTTTAGCAACTTATATATTTAGAGTTTTCGCATCACACACACACACACACGAACACGTGCACGCGTGCACACCTATTATATATATATATATATATATATATATATATATATATATATATATATATATATATATATATATATATATATATTACCGTTTAAGTGAATTATCTATAAGTTTTCAAATCATTCGCGTTCGTTTCTAAACTTCTTTGTCCGTTCCAGGGAATGCTTATTATGTAAAATAATTTTTTATCCTCCAGTTACTAAGTATTCCAGCACATATCAATAGGTATTAAGGCTCTGCTTTCAACCTAACTGTTTATATCCTTCCCAAAGAAAATACCTTATCAGACTCTGTGAAAAACCTGCCTTTTTCCTTTCTTCAAGTTCATATTTATGATCGATGAATTGTGAGGTGTTGTAATCCAAATCAAAATAGACTTGGGGGGGAAGGAGATCGATTGAGATACGTTTTTTTATGTTTAATAATTTGAAAGAAATAGTTCCTGGTACACTGCAAAGTAAAAAGTTGCGACCAGTGAAATGAATAACGGAGCCATCTGACCAGATTATATTTTCCTGTCACCCTCTCCTATTCACCATATTATTGAAGGACTTGCGCACAAGAGATGTACATTATTTTTCCATTACATGTCTTACAGCTGAGTACAGCAACGTTTTTGTCTTATGAACGCTTTATCCAGGCCTGGAATATTAAAAACGGAAAGATCCGAGTAGGAAGATGTCCTGTTTGATATTTGAGACCGGTAGAATTTCAAATGAAGACAAGCACAAATAGCCAGTTGCATATTGAAAGCGAAGGAAGTGGATGAAGCATTCATGTTTGTTACAGTTTCATTTTCAATTGAAAAAAACAGAAAAAGGGCCGCGGTTCAAAAAAACCCGAGTAACTGGGGAAAAAAAAAAAAAACCATTGCTTTCTTGCATGAAATTCCAAAAAAATTTTTTTTTTTTATTTCATAAATGCAACTGATCTTGCGAATTGGATTTCCACTTTGTTGAATTTTTGACTCCGTTCCTTTCCGAAGGTTTGTTTTTGTTGGCATGACAAAAATGGATGATACTTTCTTTTCAAAAGGCGAAACCTTTGTCGAGCTTCTTTTGATCCTCTGGGTAAAGTTGTTTGTTTTCAATTTCTGTCGCCAGCGAGACTGTTGTTAAGGATTCAGTCGACAGCAAAAAAAACGTCCAACATATTTTTCGCGATAAATTTTAATCTAGAAAGATTTTGTTGAATAAAATTGGAGTATGTCTTCCTGTATCCCTGTTCTACAGTCATGTGATATTCTGTAATTTCACTGTCCGTCTATCTGCCTCCATTTTTACTTTATTATTTTGCCTATCCTCCTATAAAGTCGATATATATATATATATATACTATATATAGATATATATATATATTATATATATATATATATATATATATATATATCAGATAGATATATATATGTATATATATATATATATATATATATATATATATATAGATATATATATATATATATATATAGGATAGTGATGTCAAAGTCTGAGCATTAATTTGAGGTCAAAGGTCAAAACTAAGTATACTGACGACGGGGAACCACTCGAGTCCCAACAAACACATCGTGTTTTCCTAAATATATTTTACAAATATAGAATAGTTGAAAAAATGGCACGTAACAATAATTTTTGCTTCTAGACTTGAAACGAAAGGTGTTGACCAATGGGTTTTATTCCTTTATGCATAAGGTTTCGTGGATCCAGTACCTACATGGTAGGTCTTTATTCATAAGGTTTCGTGGATCCCAGTACCTACATGGTAGGTCTAAGAAAACCAGTTTTGAGGGATTCTATGTATAAAACCCATTTTATGCTAGAATCATCTAAATTTTACAACTGCAGATGTTTGGCCGGTCATAATTCCTCCAGGTTTAAAACCTGAAACTTCACTGAACATTCACTTTTAATATCTGTTAACTAAAAGGCTTTGCAAGTTTATTTTTTTCATAATAATAATAATAGCATATTGTTCACTGATATAATGGATGTCACCTTTTCCTTGACACACTGATTCCACGTCCATAGGATTACGAATGTAAGCTTCATTTTTACATTTTATCATTTTAGCATGTTCATACATTCTCTTTTAACTTGTTGTGGTGCAGAGTAACTGTCCGTGATATTATATAATACGTTAATTCAAGACTTCTATTCATAATAACAGATCGTGTCTAATATAGAGAAATTTCAGTCATTATACTTTCTAAGTCTGATATCTTGATAGATTTCTCTGTTAGTTACCAGAATTTGTTAATGTTAATAAAATAATCAAATTACTTTATTTCTCTTCATAGATCGTTCGTGAGTTTTCATTTTTCCAAAGTTGGCGGCCATCTGATTACGAAATTTGACGTTTTACTCAGAGAGGTAGTGAATTCCTCACTTAGCAAGGAATCACGGGAGTAAAGTCCAGGGGTTGGGGAGGGGTGGGCGCCTGGTTAATACTGTCAGGGCATTTCATGCAATGCACTGAGGGTATTGTTGAGGTTCTTTGCAGCGTCCCTTGGGCACATACCTGCAACTCCTTTCATTCCTGCTACCTTCTGTTGACTTCTGGGTTCTTAAAACCAACACACCATCTCGGACAGTCCTTGTCCGATCTGAGGTAATGTGGGAAAGAGCCAGCTGTCTCGATTTTATTGTGGAATAAACCCCCAAATTGAAAGGTATTAAGGGAGTAATTTAAGGCAATTACTTCTGATAAAATAAGATTCAAATGAAGGAAATTGATTTGGTAGATTTGAGATGACAGGTCCCTTAAATGTCACCTTCGATGTCTTGTAATCCTTGAAAAATTAAGGTTTTACTCTCTCCTGATAATTGTTTCATAGTACAACTGCAAAAGAGTTTATCTCTTGTTACACCTTTTAAACCTTTCTACTCCTAGTTTCGCATTCAGCGCTGAATGTCTACATCATAGGTCCCAGCGCTTGGCCTTTGGCCTGAATTTTATATTCCATTCCATTCACGAGAGTAACCTTTCAAGGAACCTACAGCTGCTGACGTGTTCTTGGTGTGTCCTGTGATACAGTTTTCGTAAGTTTAATGTGGCCTTACGCCAGAACGCCGATTCTCCCTCGGGTGTATAGCCAGTAAGTTATCAGAGCTCACCTAGTCTCCTGTACAGTAATGAGCACGATCTGTGTATGTGTATGTGTGTGTTTTACTAAGATTCTTTGTCTTGGTAATTCATAGTTTTGATTTGGTTCATGTAAACTTTCATTTATATACTTACATGTTCATAAACTATTGATAAACATGTTATGTATAGAATCTATACCTAACAAGGGAACCAGTCTTCTTCTATACTTATAGAGGAAGATCTGTCCCAATAGAAATGGCTTCTCAAAGCTCTCAGCCAATGAATGGGGACGACAGAAACTTTGGTTACGATGGAGGCCTCTGATTGGCCGAAACAATTCCTGTGCTGACATCGGGAAGCCTCAGCTCAGTGAAGTTATAAACACAAAGATGGAAGGGTCTCTTTATAAACAAGAACTTACGAAATGTAGAAAAAGACTGGTAAGTACAAAGCATTTCAAGACAGGTTTTCGTACGTTTTTTCCTGGATAATCTTGTCTTTGTAGATGTTGTAAGTTCGAATAACCATTGGTAATCTTAAAAATGCCAACCAAAAGGAGTTCTGTGGCCATTTTGGAACTTTTCAAAGATTTCGTAGCATGTAGTCCTTCGAAGCTGAAAATACCATTGTATACTAATAAAAAATTGACTGACATGTTTCTCGGGGTCCATGACGGAACTTTTATCGCGTGTACCAAGGTGTTGAAGGTTGTAAGGGGCCTCATGTTGACTTCTGGGATCTTAAAACCAACATATACCATCTCGGACGGTCCTTTCCGATCTGAGGTAATGTGGGAAAGAGCCAGCTATCTCGATTTATTGTGGAATAAACCCCCAAATTGAAAGGTATTAAGGGAGTAATTTAAGGCAATTACTTCTGATAAAATAAAATTCAAATGAAGGAAATTGATTTGCTAGATTTGAGATGACAGGTCCCTTAAATGTCACCTTCGATGTCTTGTAATCCTTGAAAAATTAAGGTTTATTTACTCTTTCTCTGACAAAGTAATCTTCCAAGTGCTTGCTGAATCAACATCACGAATTCGTGAATTAATTCGTCAATTCTATAAATATTGTAGCTATTACTTAAGGATTTGCTGAATATTCAGCACGAATCTGCAACATACTGATTGAATTAGGGGAACAACCCTGATCGCAGATGAATTGCTTGCCTACCGAATGGCAAGCCACGGTTTACAGTGAGGCCTAACCTTCATTTCTCACATAACTTTAAATATACTCGTATGGCTATTAATCCAGGTTCGAGACTGTTTAAAACCGAAAACCAATATTTAATTTTTTGTGTACTAAATGTTATGAAAGTTTTCAAATACGGACATCAAAAGCACAAAAGGACACTGAATTGTGTAGATTTTTTCACTAATTTCTCAGTGGGTATGATCCATGGATGCTAAGTGATAGTCTGGAAATTTACACACGCGCATGCGCGCGCACGCGCTGGTGTACGTTAAAGACACTTTATTTATATTCATACAGGTCTGTATCTTTTTATCAGAAATGAAGTGGAAGCTTTTCACTTAGACTTTCAACAGCCGTTTGCGAGTTTGACAGCTCGAAGACTGCCACGCCCACCTGTCCTTTCATTGGCTGGGGATTTTAAGGAAAAGTCCGGGATTCTTTCGGTTATGGAGGAGAATCGGTTAGGATTTATTCAATATTTCCATACGTATTGGTAGAGTTGGTGTCCAATTACTGAGATTTAGTCTTGTAAACAACTGGGTATCTTCCATATTGCTTTGGGATAATTACTGAAGGTACTCGTGACAAAGGTGGATGTAACTTTTATCTATGTATCATATTTTTCATTTATTAGGTCAGTAAATATGGTGATTGGAATATTATTGTATGTTGAGGTTCACGAAGGAAAAAAAGACTGTAGGTTATAACTGAAGATAGATCGACAGAAAAGCCTACTGCTTATGTTGACTGTATATATGTAAATTACGTGTTTGAGCATTATTACATTAATTGTAGTCCACGTAGGCCTACAGGGTTGATTACTACATTAAAACGTAGGAGACTGTAAGCTTTTTTGTTAATTAGGTGTTACGATAAGTTGGAGTAATGACAATATTATTCTGCGAAATTATGATGACATAATTTTTTTTTTGTATTATGTGGCTTTGAACTTTTAATAGGTATTGAAAATTTCGTCATATGGATACCATGTATATACTTAAAAGGAATATTCTGTGACCTTTGTATATAAATGGAATTAGAAGCCAAACTAGAAGTGGGGCTGTGTCCAGGTATTGAAAGGCATTTGTTGGAAGCGGTCGTTACACCTTCGTATCTATTCTCTAGCCATCGAAGGTAAATTGAATAAGGAATCCTCCGTTTGGAATAATGTAATTTAACTGGTAACAGATATTAAGCAAGAACTCTCCATACTTCTTGGCAGTTAAACATGTCACCACCGTGTCTACTTGCGCCACATAAGCTTTTACGTATAGGTTTTTGTAATGAGCAAGAGATGACTGTGGTAATGAGCATGGAAGCATATTTTGCGAATATTATTATAGTTAAACGTTTATCATGGTAAAATATTGTTGAATTTTATGGATGAATTGATATCTTCAGCTTCCTTATAGTAAACTGTAATATATGTAATTCCTGTAGTGTTGTGTTCATGCCTACAGGGGTTAGAGGCCCATTGTTTGCAGAAGAATATATAATATTAAAACAAGTTTTTATCAGTCATGGTTACGTAAGGTCAGGTAAGGTGATCAGACAACGGCATTCCACATAAAGGTGCTCCCATTTTACAAAATCATTTCAGCCTTCAAAAGTCCTTTGTTGGATGTAGGCCTTCCCCAGGTTCTTCCACAGATTTCTATCCCCCGCTGTTCTGAGCAACTGGCGTTGATGTTGGTCTAAGTCATCTCCAGCGGTTTTTTATGTCTTCTTCTGTGTACAACCAGCTCCTAAACTGGAAAATCTCTCTCTCTCTCTCTCTCTCTCTCTCTCTCTCTCTCTCTCTCTCTCTCTCACACACACACACACACACACACGCACACAAGAATTGCTGTATTTTTGCAGCTGGGAGGTTAGGCTATGTTTTTGGACGAGTGTTTTTCACTGTACCAGTAAAAAATCGTTTACTTTATCGTGTTCCATTTCGTAACAGAATTCAGCTGGAATTCTAGCTTAAGCTTATAAGGCCTTTTAAAGCCTGGCATTCAGTAGACTTTTTACGTTAGTTTTAGACATGGGATAATGTAGCTTCTGTAATCGTTTGTGCGTAGCAAGCCAGACATTCCAATCATTTTCACGTTCGATTACTTTAATCGAAAAGCGCGTGATAACTTTATAACACATTCTTGCATTATAGTGAAAATATTAGGCCTATCTAATTGAAAGTTCGCGGCCAGAATAGTAATAGGGTCATTGCTCATAAACCACATCGATCCCAGTTATTTTTTAATGTGTTAAGGTAATACCTTCTCCCACGTTACGATTCAAAATAAGTTCTCAAAATGTTAATGAGTTAACGATGGAATCTCGGATAATTCGTAAATGCGACATAGCTAATATCTTGCTATTCCTTCAGTTTTATCAATATAACACTTGTTTTGTTAATCTTAGCTATGTTGTTTACTGATGACGTACTAAACTTTGGAGATATTTACAGTGGCAGCCGGTAACTGTAAGATGGAGTTCCTTGTGCTGTTGTGCTGTTACCTGTAGGCTTCCTTATCAGTCATCGTACCATCGAAGGTGGTATGGTGCAGATAAAAGTTCTGCGCATTTATTTGTTATATACTTGTGCACTCAGACGTTCTAAGAATCAAGAATCCTAAGGGTGTTCCATAATGATGGTCAAATCTATATTATCTTAGCACTCAGACAGCGAGATAGTGCCAGGATTTTAGTAAACGTAGCTTGCAATTAGGATACCAAATCCTAAGCATTTGGCTATGATAAAATATCTGTCGTGGTAGTTCATTTTTCGCTGGAAGGAACATAATTATCATTTTGACTAAGATGAGAATGTAAGTTTACTTCAGTAGATAATGAATGCCATAAAATGAGGCCCTATCAGATGTAGAATCAACAAAAGTTCAGGTGTAGATTAACTCGTGCAAGCGTTTCTAATTCAGATACAGTCCCATGCCCTGCGAAGGACAAAAGATGTTACTCAATCTTATTACAGGAGTAAGTCAAATTACTAATACGTACAGGTAGTATTTTAGTCCAAGCAAGAGACGGTTGACAAATACATATACAATACATCATTTTGGGTGAACCGCAGGTATTTCTAACAACAAAGTGTTTGGAGATGTTCTGCTCAGTTTAGGAGCTTATATCGAAGCTGAATCAAGGTGAATATACCTTTAAGAAGTTATCAGATGGTTAATAAAGTTTTAGAACATGTTAAGAGGAAGTAATGTTCTTATAGGGAAAGTTTAGTCACGCTATAGTTTTGAAACCCCAAATTGGTTTCTAGTACTTATATGTATCATACCTGTAAAAACCCCGTAGAAGATAGTGCCATCAGTGCACCTCATGCGGCGCACTGTAGGTATTAACGAAGGTTCCTTGCAGCGTCCCTTCGGCCCTTAGCTGCCACCCTTTCTTTAATTTTACTTTGCCTCCGTTCATATTCTCTTTCTTCCAATTTAATTTCCACCCTCTCTTAACATTGATTTACAGTGCAACTGTGAGGTTTTCCTCTTGTTACTCTTTTCAAACCTTTTTTATTATTAATTTTCTTTCAAACGCTGAAAGACCTCACAGGCCCCAGCGTTTGGCCTTTGTCCTAAATTCTATATTCTGTTCTCGACTATTCCAACTTTTTTCCTGATAGGTAACTAATAAAGATAATTTCTTTACTTACAGAGGAGTTTTCAGATCAAGACATCTACGGTACTTTATATTGAAGTCGTTTCAATACATCCATAAAGACAATTCGATACAACTCGATTGTCTTTTCCAAGATCTGCCCATTCATTAGTGACTGAATATAACGGAAGAGACTTAAAAGATTTCATTGCCGACGTTAAATCCAGATACACCATTTAATAAATCAGTAAACCCAATCCCATATCAGAGAACTAAGAAATGCCCCCGAAAACGAAAGATGATACGCGGTCTAGTATTGCAATGCGTTGTTTTGAAATAGTCAGTGTTGGTGAGACATTCGTCTCTGGTGTAAATATATTCTTCCGTCAATTTTTAGAAACCGTTTGGCTAAGTATATTAAATTAGTATCTTTTATTGTGGTAAATTAGCATCGAGAAATCAATAAGTAAATTGATTATAGCCTTGGAAATAGAGATTTGCGAAATTTTTCAACTAGAAGTGTCACGTTAAATTATACAGAACGTGAATAATGTCAGGAACGGCATTCATTAGTTATTATATGTTGAACATTTAGTCAGTACGAAAATTTTACAATGATTCTGTAAGACATTCGACTTCACTTAACATTTGCACACAACAGTTTTCTTAATAAACCCCACGCCATTCTTGATCAGATGCTGGTTTGATATTAAATATTAGTTTGTTGTGTTGAATGTGTTTTGTACAGATGTTCATCGTGCGTGGCTAATTTGTTCAGAATACTTATATTCATCTGTTAACAAAGCGAACTCTTATGTTATGTGCACATACCCGAAGTTACACTAGTTTTCGGAGGTACTAATCAACTCTTGTTGCAGTGGAGGTGTCTTGACTGATATTCTTTGCCCGATACACCAGAGGTAAAGGCCACACATACTAAAAGGCTCCCAGCACCACAGAAACCTTCTGCTCTTTCTCAGTATACAAATTGTCCAAAAGGTTTATTCCATATTGATTCACCTTTAATATTGTTGCACGATACAACCTAACACCCTTATCAAACCTCCCTTAGCCAGGTTCATTTATTTTTTAAGATAGTTCTTCCCCGAATAATCATACCTTTTGACGTGTTTCTGTGCTATCTTTACTTTGCACTCGTACTATACTGTGCATCCAGCAAACTTGACTCTTCCAGTTAAGGTAGCAAGCTTAGGTTAATATATACTGAACATGTTGCTTCTTAGATATGAGAGAGCTAAGGTTTTAGGTCAGGGAAACTTTTAACTGAATACAGTGCTGGGCATAGTGCAGGTCCTAAGTATTCCAGAAACGACAGGCACTTTGGTCTAGGTTTATCAGTTTACTGCATTGACGTACTGCATTATTTATCGAGATTTTAGCTTCAAAACACTACGCCAAGTCCCATCTTTCTGTTAGGGATAGGGTTAAATGCAACTACCACTGAACCAATAATGAAACTTGTTTCTTAGGTCTTTGGTCGTCTTGGGTAACTGATCACGTCTGATGCACAACAAAGCAGATTCAAGTTCGATTATTTAACTCCTGAAAGGTAAGGAAGTGTTTTTCACTTATTTACCTACTTAATCACTGCTTAAAGAAGCATTGCACTTGCACAATGCATCGGAAAATAACGATTAACATTGTTCATATTTTGTCCACTCGTCAATTCCTCAGGAAAATGGAAGACTGTGTCCGTGATAAAGCTTAAGGACTTCACATCGTAAAGGACGTTAATTTGTTGCGTGAATCCTCTAAGCTTTCATGAATGATGGGGATATCATTTGTCACTTTAAATTTAGATATTTCAGTCAAATGTTAGTTTTCTCAAAAGATTTTCTGAAAAAAAAGCATAAGGTGGAGTATCTGATGAATCCAAAGCGGTGTTGATCTTTTGATATATGACTAAATTGGAAAGAATGAAAGCAATACTACACAGTTTTGTTGGAAACTTTATATATCTGGGTTACTATCTAGTACACTTCGTAGCGTAGAAGTCTGATTTGTTTCTAACTTTTTGTAACAATTGATATTCAGATTAACACGCTTTTGCATAATAGTGAAAAAAAACTGTGTTAAGAATAATTACTTATTAAGGCTTCCGATAAGTGTGTGATCATCTGTAGTGTTTGACGACACTGCATTCAAAAAGTCATTTTCATAGAACTCTGTGTTGGGAAAGGAGTTAGGTTTGCCTGATGTTGTAAAACTGAACAAAGCCCTTGCAAATGACATTCCAGACTGACTTTTCTAGCAATGTATGAACTTTAATTAGTTATCTGCAATTAAGTATAAGTTTGACTTCTGTAGTTTTTACTGATATTTTGTGCCCATTTTAATTGGTGTCACATTTTACAATACGCTACCAAAAGTCTGAAGGTATATAGAAGACTTACATCTTACTCTACTCGTTATGGTAAGGTTTAAGCTTGATAATTTCATATTCAAGTTTTGCCTTCTACAGAGCTTTTTCTCCTTTGCAGGTTATAGCCACAGAAAGAAAGCAGTCCAAATTACTGTTGCTAAAAAGGAAAAAAAATCATAGATTATGGCCTCAAATGACATCGAATAATTCTGTTATGAAGAATGTAGAGGTAAGATGCAAGTTAAATATTTCTCTGAAATCCGGAACAAATGAGGAACACAGAAATCATGTGTGCTGAGTGCAAACTCCGCCCCTGATACCGTTCAGCTTCTGCCAAGGCTTGGCTGGTCCTCTTTGGGAATAAAGTTCCAGTCCTGCTTCACTGATTAAGTAAAGGAACGATCAGGTTAGTGTTATTTCACTGTCAGCCACATGACGCATTACTGACTCCTATGTAGTCTATACCACTGATGATTCTCGACATCATCATATCAGAGTCAAGCTTTACGGGTTTTTATTTCCTTTCTGTTGTGCGTAAACCCATCCACTACCTCTGGGTTTACAAGATATATAGCTGTTAAAACCACTGGTAATTTGTTTAATCCATTCATACATGTCATTAACTGGACGATATGGCTACCTTGCAGAGACGAGCATTCTTTGTAGATCATGTAGTACTCGTCGAGGTTTTGATGACACCTCTAAGTTCGCCACTCCACAAGAATGGGTACACGGCTTATCTTTGCTGGGGTTACACCCAATGCACTGGGCAAACCACTATCCATTTTCATTCATAGAAAGCTACACATCCAATGCCAAAGACTTAAATTTCTAACCGAGTCTAGGACAATTACCCCAAACCCCCGCCGCGTGGATGATTACACCCCGTGGACAATTACCCAATATGGACGATTACCCAGCAGGACAACTGCCCCCTAGGATATTAACCCTTAAGGACAATTATCTCCCGTTAAAATATGCTGTTCGCAGAAAAGGATAACTTTTGAAATTTACCATGATAGTTTTTGGCTGTTCTAGAAAATTAGTATAAGTAATTTGTTATTATTTTTTTCAGGTAAAACAGCGTAAATTAATGGTACTGAAAGGTCATTTAGCAGTCCATCTAGTGACCAATGCTATGCTTTCCCTTAAATAGTCCAGGTTTGCTTCTGTATTGATAGCTTGCATTTTCATCTTGTGGGTAGTTTTAACGGCTTAAATTTTGTTTCGTCTGCCTCATGGATATGGTCATGAAGTCTACCAACTATTTCATTTCGTTGGATGTGCTCTTTCACCTTAGCTTTGCAGGTGGCATTGTTTCTCCGTTCTTTACAATCAAAATGACGCAACACCATTTGCTAATTCAATTGGTTTTACGTAAATATATCCACTATAAGCTGGTCTGCCTTTTCCTCTATTTTATAAATTCCATAATGCTTAACGAGCTTACAGTCTATTCTCTAATGGTGAAGAATCAATAATAATAAAAAAAAGTAATGAATCAAGAGACAAAAAATTAATATTTTTAAGAAACTTATTCAAAAGCAATTACATACTAGTGTAACGATTATTAAGTTGTTAAAGGTAATATGGCGCTTAGTGACATTTTACGAAAAAAAAAATATTATTTTTCAAATTTAAAATTTTCTCCAGTTCGAATATAATGCCGGGGTTATTGTCCTGGGGGGGGGGGTGGGGGGGGGGGGGGGTGTTGTTAATTGTCATGGGGGTTAATTGTCCATGGGCGTAATTGTCCATGGGGGATAATCGTTCCCAGGAGGTAATTGTCCATGGGGAGTAAGTGTCCTGACGACTGGGCACAGGAAAAGAACGATGTAGCTCAAGAGCGCAAGAACTTAGAAACTGCTTTAAATCAGAACACTTTTTTTAAGATTCATCCAGTGAGACCTAGACCATTAAGAAGACTGATTGAAAGCACTTGGACCTGTATGTTATTAGAAAACAGAAACCTACCTATAAAGTAACAGCATAGATAATGTAAGCTTAACGAAATGTTACCGGCTACCCTTGGGTTTAAGAAAATATAAAAGGTTTTATTTCTGTATTTAGTCTTCCGAAAGAACCAAAAGATTTAAAGCAGGAAATTTAGAGAAATATCGGTGAATTCGCCTTTAACAAACTACTTTTGAGCAGGTCTACACACGGGATCACGAAGGTGAGAATTTTTGGAGTCAGAATATTAAGTAAGCTACCGCAGAAACACTAAGCAGCTTTGTTATACACGAAAAATATTAGTTTTTTCAAGAAGAAAATACACGATAGCTGGTGAGAGGACCTGCCCGATTAACCAAACGAAGGCTATTAGGAAGGACTGCCTTAACCAAACAGGAAGGGAGGAACGTATGAACTGGGTAATGCCATCAAATCCTGGATTATCACAGGTGAGTCTTGAAGTTTTAGCTGTATATTGTGTTTTACCCTTCACGGAGACTGGTCAGATGAGTGTAATACTTGATCAAATTCCTCTTTATGCAACGTATATGAATACAAAAGTAGATTATTAGGAAAATTTAGTAAACCATGGGTGGTAAGTTAAGACATTCAAGAATTTAAAGATTGAATTTATTTTGCAGCACAAATAATCATGTTCAATGAATTTCTGAAACGGCTTAAACGAAAGACTTGGAAGGAAATTGATTTTATTTAGTGAAGGAAATGCAACGCTTTCCCCCTTTGAAAAAGGGGCCTGAGTTCCTTTAAAAGGCCATCTCATTTCTCAGAATTAGAATAAAAGGCTGAAAGCACATTTAATTTTATTCTAGTCAGCATATGTTTGATCTCTTACAAGATTTTATTTGAGGTGCAGGAAATGACTAGATTAACACACTCGTTGAAAGAACTGCAACAGAAAAAAAATGATAGTATACCTTCTCTTGTATGAAGTTATGGTCAATGGTCAGGTGTGGGTACTTGCAAAAGCCACTGTGACTTTAGAGAATTTCGATATAAAAATCTATTAGACGAAAATGTAATCTAGATAGGGCAACTATAGCCTCTGCAACTAGGACTAGAGAAGGATGATTTAAGGCAGATAACACCTTGTAGGTATTTTTAGGACTTGCAGAATCAATCTGCTTGAACTATAATATAAACCTTTTAACGTGTAATATCTATGAAAAATAATAGTGAAGTTTCATAAATA
Source organism: Macrobrachium nipponense (assembly GCF_015104395.2). Classification (NCBI taxonomy): domain Eukaryota; kingdom Metazoa; phylum Arthropoda; class Malacostraca; order Decapoda; family Palaemonidae; genus Macrobrachium; species Macrobrachium nipponense. The sequence continues at coordinate 1,839,853 of NC_061090.1, read as the reverse complement.
AGTTCATAGTGCAGTTGATGGTACCTTTTGAAAGTTTTACAAACTTTACTTAAAATTTACATACTGGGAAGAGATGGCCCATAGGCTTTATATATAAACTGAAAAATTCAAGGTTATCAGTCTCTGATTAAATGTTTTCATTTTAGGCTGACAACTTAAGTGAGTGGGTCACAATGCGGAAATGAAGGAAGAGGAGGCTTTACACACTGTGCTAGAGTGGATTAGGCCCAGTTTGTCACCTGGATATATGAACTGTAAAGGTAAAACACTGGTGGAATTAGGAATGCTCTAACAACTGCCTTTGACTGACTACTAAGTTGAAAACTGGCGCAGCATATAACACCTTTGTTTTCCATGAATACCAGTTAAAAATTTCAAACTGATTGTCTCGCGTAATAGATCATACTATATAAAATAAAGGTTTTTTACAAATATTTTGAGCCACACAATGTGCTGTAGTCTGTAATTAAAGTGCATTATTAAAACATTTTGGTAAAAATTTCGTCAAAGCAAATTACAGTATCATGAATGAAATGAACTTGAAACGAAAGTTATGACGTGCGTAAAATAAAATGTTGAATGTAGTGTTAATAAACTAAGTAAAAAAATGTGAAGTAACATTTTGTACATGGGAGAAGTTCTCGCTGAAAATCCCATTAGTCTGGTCGAGCTTTGTAGAGAAGAATTTTGTATCTTGACAATACGTATGATATGATTCTCGTAGTTTTCTTCGGTATTTGATTCTTGTTCAAACGCGATGAAATTAGAGGCTGTCACTTTTACGTGAATACGAGTGTTTTCAATATCATGCTCTAAAATCTCAACGCAAGGCAAGATTTGTATGTCTAATTTTGCTAAATGGACAAGGTTTATCGTGTGCCATTAATATGAGTAAAATGTGATTCTAGCCAACGAAAAGCAATTAAGTAATAAAGTATCCTTCGAAAATGTTTATGATGAGGGAAAGTATGAAAATTGAACGCAGTAATGTAAATGAAAAAATGTCACCTTTCAGAGTTGCAATAACCATCACTAAATTATGTGAGAATCTATGCTTATTGTAACATGATGTATAAAATTAATGCTCAGTATTTACTAGTTTTTTTATTTAAATAATTTTCCTTTAGTTTAATTTCCCTTGGACAAACTATCTAATTTGCAATGCAGGTAGCTTGAGACACAGTTGATGACTTACTGTTGTTTACTGGGGATATTAGGACATTGTTCTCAAAACTAAACGCTTGCTATAAAAATTAAATGCACTGATTTTCTTTTCATAAAACAGAACCTCCTGTGTCGACTCTGACAGTGTAAAATTGTATTGAGGGCCTTGTCACGACCCAAAGTTTATCAAGTGAAGCATGTGCATATTATGTTCCACATGATTTCTCAAATGGTTGATATGAAAGCTCACAGATTCAAAATACCCATGGCTCCGGGTCATAAATACGTAGAAGATGCGTCGTATTCGTTGTTACTTGAAAAAAGCTTAAGTTAAAAGATATTCTGGAGGGATAATTAGTATATCTTGCAAGATTTTCATACTTAAATCAGAAAAAAGTCCTTTGACAGTACTGACTGAAACACAACATAATTAAAACTTTTTTCTTCTGTCTGTAGTTTCGCCAGTACAGTGTTAAGGTTTCACAATAAACACTTTTGCCAAGGGTTTGTTGTAGCTTTATCAGAGAATTATGTTTAGTTTAGTACGATTTCACTTCCCAATTTAGCTGCTTGTTGTAAGACAGGCCTACGTGTATCATTACTGAACTACCTTTAATGTGCAGGGCTTTTGTGCAAAAATAAGAGACAGGACCACATTATTTAATCTAGACTGCCTTACTTCCACTGATACTGAAGCAGACTGTCGGGACGACAATAATACTTGGATACTTTTTGAACTGTTAGGCATTAGTATAAAATTGATGTCTTGTGCATTTTTACTGAATCTGGGAGTTTAGGACAACTGCAGTTACAACTACCTTTAATGTTTCCCATTGAAGTGTTAGGAATACAATACAGTATTGGTGGTTGATAATCAGGGCATGCTTTTCTAAGTGATGAGTCAGGGCTGCCTTATTACTTGTGATGTTACGTGGAGTCTGAGATAGGAGGCAAAACTACTATGTTATTATTGAAACATTCTTGATAACCAGGGTCTAGAGACAAGCGCGCAAGTTAGTACTAATTTAGATGTTGCATATCCATCTTTAAAGTTTATCTTGAAGTGTTGTGATAACAGTAGGATGTTTCCGGCTTGATGTAATAGACCACTACATTTTTTCACTGTGATACTGATAGCGGGAGAGGAAATATCATTACCCAGAAAGTGTAATAGTATTGCTGGTGTAAAATACTCCATGATCAAATGTTTAGGTTCTTAATTTTCGGATTAATTTTAAAAACACAAGTGATACACTAGGTGAATTATGTATATAAAAACTCTTGGCATTATGAAACTTGAAGTTCAAGAAATCTGCAAATCAATGGCTATTGTGGATAAATTTTAGCGTAGTAAATTATATGGTTTAGGTTTTGGCGAATGCCTTGAGGAATGCGCTTAGTGAGAGCAGTAGCTGCCTCTTTTCTGAAAAAAGTTGAGCCAACTAGGGGAGTACTTAGTTGATTTAAGACAATTTGAAGAGAGGTGGGACAATGTTAGTCCAGAAAAATCTTCCTAGATTATGTGAAAAGGTTAAAATTGTCTCGTGAATGTTATTGCCAGGCTCATATAACAGAAATAATGATAATGACTATATAATTAAAACACTGAGGCGCATTACAATCCAATGTTCAATTACTGTAATATTTACTGCAGCCATTATCTAAATGAAATTCAGTTTCATTAAGGTGTATTGAAAAAATTAAACGTTTGAAAATATTCTTAAAAAGATCATGGTCAGTCTGTGCCCCTTTTATTCAAAGGAGCTTAGGTATAGGACGGACTATTTTTTTTATATAAATGCCTTGTAAGCCAAAAGATCTCGACGTAACAGGAAGTCATTATCTTTTTCGTTTTCTCTTCAGGAAAGTATCTGCAGTGTGCTGGCACATGAATGAAACAAGTTGAATGGATGTCAGTCCCACAATTCCACAAGAATTGTAAAGGGCCCGAATGAAGTATGGAAATGACCTCATTGAGAAAAAATGTTGGAAAGTCATACTTTCACATGGAGCGATCTTAATCTTACTGATGCTGTTTATCAAGTCGTAGCAGTGCCTTTTCACCCAAAGTCGAGTTGAGTTCAGCTTTACGAATGTTTATCATTATGAGGTAGTTCACTTTGATTAAAGAAATATAATCTGTTACTTCAACTTATCACATGTTTAATATTTAAGGATATATATTTTTCACGCTCTGTACTTCCCGGTTTAATGCTTCCCATTAGGTAGCTCTGTCTTATTCAGGATGTATATTCTTTTTCATACCTATAGCTCCTTTCAGTTTAATCTTACTAATGAGCATTTACCTAGAGTTTTTATAAGTTTAATATCGGGTAACTATAGCCCGTATGCTTCAGATTACGTAGTTTTTGCTTGGACTTCTCATCACATTATATCGCCTGTCGGTTATTTCAGTATATGTCAGGATACACAGTTAATCTCAAAAAGCTGCAAGGCAGCACCGTCTTTTGGGATATGTATTGTTAACTTTCTTGTCGGTTCAACAAGCGCAATGTGGTACCTCAGGATACATAGTTTTTCCTGCGTAAGATTCATAAATTTATCACCTTAAATACTTCAGTACACTTCACGATAGTTTTGATTTCTTACCAGTGTAAAGTGGCTAACACCTCAATCATGTTTAGGATAGTTTTTTTCAAATAAATTCCTTATGTTTAATATCAACTACCAGGATACACAGTTTTGCTTTAACTTGGATCGAGTGCCAGCCTGATATCAATCAAAGGTAGCCCGGTGTATCTGAATATGTAGGTAATTAAATTTTCTTGTCAAGTACTAGCTATCTAGCAAATTTCAGGATACGTGCTTTCGTTTTTACGCAAGATTCATAGCTTACTAAAATTAGCCATCAAAAATATCGGTTTGTTTAAGATTACATAGCCTTTGTTTTGTTTATTTAAATATCTTATTTAAATATTTCATTAGTTTAATAGTTGTGTTTTAAGATACAACGTTTTCACTTAAATTTTTAAGCAGTTCATTTCAGGATACAGAATTTTTACCTGTATTATTATTAGGTAGTTTACTATCATCTATCAAGGAGTTGAGGATGTTTCAGGCTACATGTGTAAGTGATTACATAATAAAAATATGGAATGTTATTCCATATATATATAAAACTAAAAACTAAAGAGGTCAACCAGATTGCTTGCAGGAATGTGATCAGACCAGAGACGATAAAGTATGTTAAGATGACGTATACAATAAAGTAGGCTAAGATGACATGCCGTCACCTGTGGTCATTCATTTGTTTTGAAAACATTGTCTCAAGCAGGAAGAAACAAACCCGACGTGTCTTTTTCCTACGGCAACGCAAGCTTCGTCTCTCATTAGAATCATTCAAGAAAACATTCGTTATTCTTCATGCAACTTAGTATCATCGTTTAGTGAGGGACTTCAGAAAACAACAAAAACTCTTCAACGTCTTCCGAAGAATAACGGATAATGTATCATCAGAAGTCAACGACGACGAAAGCAACAGATTCTTCATGCAACTTAGTATCATCGTTTAGTGAGCGACTTCAGAAAACAACAAGAACTCTTCAACGTCTTCTGAAGAATAACGAATAAAGTATCATATCAGAAGTCAACGACGACGAAAGCAAGAGATTCTTCAAGCAACTTAGTATCATCGTTTAGTGAGCGATTTCAGCAGTGCATAACTTCAAGAAACAAACCCGACGTGTCTTTTTCCTACGGCAACGCAAGCTTCGTCTCTCATTAGAATCATTCAAGAAAAGATCGTTATTGAGCGTTTCCGGCACTTCAAGAAACAAACCGAACGCGTCTGCAGCATCGGATCTTCATAGGGCGCCTTATTATACAAGGCAACAACCTTAATACATGATATTAGTCATACATTTTCTAAATTTGTGTAATATTTGCTAGTAGGTAGGCATGGCTTCATTTTAGCTATTTTATATCGAGAGATTGGCGTATGTTTGAGAATTGTTCTTTCAGCAATTTAGTTTTGATTTGCAGTATTCAGTAGGTCATTGTTCAATACACGCTTGTCTGGGTTCGAAGTTCACTTGAGATTATATGCTTGACATTTTCAGTCATTTTTCTGGAGTTCAAAATTTATCAGTAGCAAAAACTTCATTATAGCTAGCATAAAAAAAGGTTGGGAATACGTACTCGTAGTTGTCTGGAGTAAAACCTGTGAGGTATTAACCTTTATAGAATAGCTAATATTTTCGGCTAAAGTACAATTCCGATACTTTGCCTTTCAGTGAGCCTAAGATCTCTTTCTTACGTAATTTTTTCTATGGAATTTTTTTTTCTTCTGAAGTCTTGCGTTACGGTAATGTAGGTGTTTATTCTTGTGCTGTAAAACTTAGGAAAAATGTAAGAATTTAGTTTATTAGTTGAATATCAAATTTGGTGTCATACAGGGCTTATCGTTCTTTTCAAGCGATTAAACTAAACTCTGAATTTTGTACAAAGCTTGCCATGAAAATAATGCTTCTTGCTTGACATTAAACATACATCTATAGAGAGTTAATACTGTAACTACTGAAGAGTATCTTACCAAGAGATTATCATCATGACATCTCATCATATTTCAAGATACTGGTGACGTGAATGTTCCAGACAGAAAGTATTACTTAAGGGCAGTTTGCTATTGTTGACAATGCTATTGCAGATGGATTTGATAAGCAAACTCAAATTCTAAGCGCTATTTTATAGGGAAATTAACATTAACAATGGTATTGAAAGTGTTATTTGGGGCTAATTGGGTTTTTTATGAAAATTATATTCGAGGTAAGTGAACAGTAAGTAAACTCGATTTCAAAGCATAACTTTAAATGACGTCAGATATTGTTATCTTAAGCATATGGATAAATAAACTCAAATGTACTCTTTTAAGGGGATTTTGAGTAAAATGTTTTTGGTATATAGTTTACTCACTATTCTTTTACCTAGAAAATAATTCATAATGCATTATCAGTTATGTAAACGGTTTTATTCTTATTCCTAATATTACGTTGAAAGACAGACATTCCCGGAAGATTAAATAATTCTAAGAACGAACCAGTAATCTTCCACTGGAATACTAAAACTTTTTTACCTTTGCAATGAAAGGAATATTCTTAAATATTGAGAGGGTTGCTATTTAATCAACTAATATTTTAACCTGTTTTACGTGACAAGCAAGTCACAGGTGTCTTTCATTGTAATGCTCTCACAAAGAGATTGATTTTCCATGAAATGTTTAAACTGGAGTAAGTTTGGGTGAAAGATGTTAAACAGTAATAAAACAAAGGCAAGGGATGGAAAGTGAAGGAAAGATATTTGATAGTAGGGGATTTTAATTTGTATACTTGCGCCAGAAATAGATATTAGAAATTAAATCCTGAGAGAATAGTTTTCTCAGCTTTGGAATGAAATACTTTGGAAATTGTCTGCAGTTACATTTTAACAAGATGTATATTAGATGCTTGTGGCTCTATCAACGTAAATTGTTTGAGAAATTCACGTTTATTTTTTCTGAGTTGAAAGTTTTTGTCAATTTTAGAATAAATTCAACAGTGTTCTTGACATATGGAGATTTATTAGGGTAATGTATTTATTCTATATCATATTTCTTAAAATTCCCATTGTATTTGAGTATTTTGAGCGAGTCAAGTTTGAGCTAAATGTAATTGTTAAAAATGTAACTTAAAACTTGGATAATGGGAAAACTTATTGTTGTATCAATTTGTATTACTTAATTTTACAAGGACTTCTGTATTTCAACTTTTTATTTAGCTGGAAAAAGTAATTTGTTCCGTTGTTATTTCTCAGCACAACCAAAAATCAAGAGAATTGTACAATCATCCATTGTCTCCCTGTTTGTGGTACACCATGTGAACATTGCAGTCTAGATTAGATAATCTTTGAATTTGAAGTTTCATGGCTATTCAGTTTTTCCTCAGTGACCTACCTTTGCAAAATCTGAAGTGCCATTATTTTTTGCAAAGTTATTAGCTATAGAAACCGGATATTCTGTAAATTCATATAATTAACCAGGACATTGTTCTTACTACTTCCCCTCAACCTTTCAGTCTGACTAGACTTCCCTTGCTGTCAACTGCAAGTCTCGGCCTACTCACTCAAGGGCATTTCTGCATTCTCATATTAAAGCCGCTAAATAGAGACACTTTGCAAAGTTCCAGCACAACCTGTAAGCTGCAGAATTGCACATCTTTTGCACTGTAGAAGCAGTTAGGATCACCGGAACACTTAGGAGCAAAACCCCTGTGTGTGTTTCATGTTAAAAGAAAGCCCACATGTTTTGTTGCCCAAGCACAGCACACTTTCTTTTAAAGAGCTCTCTCTCTCTCTCTCTCTCTCTCTCTCTCTCTCTCTCTCTCTCTCTCTCTCTCTGTCTCGCTCTCTCTCTCTCTCTCTCTCTCTCTCTCTCTCTCTCTCTCTCTCTCTCTCTCTCTCTCTTCCCCTTCTCTCTCTGTTACTGAAGCAGTTCTGTATAATCTGTGCTTTCCATAAGTCTCTACATGGTTTTCTGAAGAATCATTACATAGTTTTTCTGAGCTGCCTTGTATACCTTACATGTTTTAAAGCGTCATTCTCTACTGGTTGATTCTTTTGACACTTGACATGCTTTTTTGAAGCCCCCATACAAGCAAACATACACTAAGGGATTTTTGCCATTAATCACAGACACATGGATTAAATACCTCACTCTTAATATTTTCACACATACATTCTTACTCTAAACACACTTAAACTACGCAGTAAGGAGTTTTTTTTACATTGCTTCCTGACACACAAGTAAATTCATACTCTAAACATACATTTGAGGTACCTACAGGAGTTCAGTTATATTTTGATCATAGAATGGTAGTGCATGAAACTCGAGTATATCTTTGGATGTAAAGATATTTGATTTTGTCACCATATTCTTGAATAAATTCTCAAGTTTTTGTTGTAAATCTTAAGTAGTTCGTGTTCTGTAATGTGATTAGATTAGGAGTTTTAACTCACGTTGATTGTTTCAGAAAGGAGGCGTTTTTTTTAGAAGTGCTTACAAAATTAAAACCAGAGCACTCAAAACCTAAACATTATTTTGTAAAACTGACTGCGTAGTAGGAAACAAAGCTGTTTATTATTACTCATTAAGGGACGTAAGGTGAAATACAGAAGTCCTTTTATGTCTATGTATATACTAAAAAGATTTATAATAAAGTTAGACTCCTTGGAGTCAGCACTGCAGTGCCCCGAAGGAGTGAATGCTCCCAGCAGGAGGTAAACAACCAGTCGGTTACCAACTTGGATGTCGACCCAACGGGCGTGAGTTTCCTAAGCTGACAGCTGATTGCCGAGGTGGGAGGAGCCTTATTGTGCTTTCATAGATGTCTATATGTTTCCTAATGAGGAATGTTAGACTTATTTCAAATGTCAGAGAATAATGTGATGTACAGAAAGCCCAAGGTGTGCGTTGTATGTTTCGTGTTGATACAAGCCTCCGCTTGCATTAACCCTATGGTTGTATTTGTATACAAACAAATGCTTGCTTTGGTATGTGAATAATGATCTGGTGTATGTTTAGATTTTTACCGCTAGAATTTGTATCAAACGATGTGTAATGGCCACAAAATCCGTAGCTAGGTTTTTTTATGAATAACTTGTGTAAAACTACGATTTTCAGACATTTTGTCCATCCATTTTCAGTTTTCATTGAGATTTATGCGGAATTTTCTCCCACGGCTTCTTTTATAAGAGATCTCTTATAAAACGAGAAATAATCCAGCAAAAGAAAGAATTTTTTCCTTAGAGCTGTGTGAACACTAGTGGATAAAGGCATTTGATCGTCTTCAGAGATATTTATTGATAAGATTGACTCGTTCTCCTCAGGGATGAATAACTAAAATAGCAAAAGAACTCTATATGCATGACTTCAAGTGCTTCGATTATTTTCAAGGAAAGTTTCCCATTTCTTGGAAATTTTATTCCGAATTGTCACATTTTTACTTATAAATTAGCGATTAGATTCCGTTGTTGAAAATACTATTTCCTGCCCAAATTCATGTTAACTTTGTGATGTAATTGAGTATCTATAACTTGCTAAGCATCATTTACTATGATTAGAGAATTAATTTCCATGGGCAGAATGTCACTTTGCTTATGGTGGACCTTACCAATTGTATCAATAGCGTTTTTTTTAAGTTTTCGAGAAAATGTTTCACAAGATTATCTTTAAGTATGTATTCAGTAACATTTATAACCTCTAGATGTCTTCAAAGTTGTTAATTTTCAACACAATTAGAAATTCAAAAATTGTGCTAAAAGCTCTAAAGTAAATCTATCCGAGCATTTGGAAAGCTAAAAGTTATCCTTTTAGTCAAGTTTAAGAAAAAAAACCTTTGATTATATTTCGGACACATGCCGTCGTTCCAAAAGGTGGTACCAAGCTTGGGGCTCAAACACCTTGTCTTAGACCTGACATTTTATTCGTGTACCTGACAAATAGGAGGGATAAATACCACGATGGCCATTTTTAGAAGTCTATGTGAGAAACCTTGGAAGTCCATCGCAGCGCAGGTGATTAGACAAAACAAGATGTGTGTTAATTTGGAAGAATTTTGATGGCAATCTTTACCCCAAAATAGAAAAGAGCTAAGTTGCTTGATAAGTGTAATATGTAATAATGAAGCCTTTGAAATATTGCAAAGGTATTATACTATCGCCAAATACTTTACCAAAACGCTTGCTGGGATTTTGAGGCTGTGTAAGGTAATATCCAAACTTCACTGATTGCTAAAGATGAAGTTTTGAACAATGGTTTTCACTGTTATTGAATGGGATGAGGAAACTGTCCTCATTATCAGGTTATCTTTCTAATGTAAGGGTTATTTGATATGGAAGTATTCCACTCAAAAGTTTGGTAGAATTCAGATGAATTAGATGCCGAGGAGAAGCTGCTTGCCATTTCTTACAGGTGTTTATAGTCCCCTCTTAAGGTTTGTAAACAATGGAATCATTGTACAGTAGTATTGGTTTATGGAGCGTTGTGTTGCGTCATATAAATTGGAGAAGCATGCCCCTGGTGTGAGGTGCTTAAATAATGGTGATATTGTTTTCCCGAAAGTAATCTGATGCTTTGTGATATATTTTTATTTACGCTGTCTGTGCGTTGCTTTTACCTTATTGTAGTCTGTCAGTCTGAGGTTGTTTTGTCTTTAGGAGGTCTAACGTGATTATTTTTAACTTCACGAAGCCTATTAGATTTGTTTTAGTTTTCAAGATGTTCGATTTTTTTTTCTTGAAAGCCTGTTAGTTTGTGAATTGGGAATTTCACTGGTAGTGTTTTAGTTACTATTCTTGCTAGGAACCGTTTTTTTCTGGCCTTCTAAGTCTAGTTAGTTTGCTATTTTTTTATTGAGGTTGAAATCTATTATTATGGATATTTTTACTAGAAAGTCTGTTTGTAATTTATGGGGCGCTAGAAAGTCTTTTAGTTTGTGATTCCCTTGGCTAATAAGTCCAGTAGATATATTTTAGACTTTAAAGTCCCTTCTATTGTGGTTTTTGCCGAGAAAGTCTGTTGGCCTGTAATGTCTTTTAGTCTGGGAATTATTCATAGGATTAATGAGTTATTGGCTTAAAATTCTTCTTAGGATTCTTGAGTTATTGGTATAAAATGTTTCTTAGGATTAACGAGTTGTGGGCTTGAAATGCGTCTTAGGATTCATAAGTTATTGGCAAAAAATGTGTCATATCTCGTGAGTTTCAGCTCAAAATTTGCCCAAGGGCATCACTCGGAAAAGCCTTTTGCCTGGAAAGTTTGTATGCTTGGGAGAGGTTTTTCCCATAAAAATGTATATCTCTGGAAGAGATTTTTACGTAGTCTTGTTTTTTTTTTTTTTTTTTTTTTTTTACCTAGAAGGTGTTTGTTTTAGTGAGGTTTTCGTCCAGAAAGTATGCTAGATGGATTTCTTTTTTTGTTACCATTGGGCTTGATCTTCACTCTTTTTGCCGAGGTTTTGGGTATTTTCGGAGGAGTATTCTGTCTGGAAAGTGTATTGACTTAAGATGGTACTTTGCATAGCAAATGTACCATTTTGAGAATTTGTTGCCTTAAAAGTGTATCAGTTGAGATTAAGTTTTCTTGAGGAAAGCCTGTTGATTAATGCAAATTTTGTTCTGCCTGAAAATGATTATGTATATTTCTGCTAGAGAGTCTGTTACCTTATGAGTTCTTTACCCCCAAAAATGTCACTGTGCGACTTCTTTTGATTAGGAGGTATTTTTGTGAGTTTGTTTCTCAAGGAGATTTTCATTTGTTGGGAAGAAATAGTTTTCTAAAAGTGATAGTTTTTTAACCTCCTCCTGACCTTGTAAGTCTGCTTAACTTAGCCGCCCCCCCCCCATTATTTTTTTATTTTTTTTTACTGGGATAGAAATCTATTATTTTGGATAATTTAACTAGAAAGTTTCTTTATAATTTTTGTGAGCTAGAGAGTTTGTTAGTTTGTGATTTCCTTGGCTAATAAGTCCATTAGATATATTTTTGGCTATAAAGTGACTTCTCTTGTGTTTTTTGCAGGGAAAGTCTGTTGGCCTGTAATTTTTTCTTCTAAGAATTCTTCGAGTTTGGGATTAGGTTGTCTTTTAGTCTGGAAATTATTCGTAGGATTCATGAGATACTGGCTTTAAATACTAATTAGGATTCATGGGTTATCGATTTAAAATGCCTCGTGAATTTTAACTCAAAGTTTGCAAAAACATTTGGCAATTCTAAAAGTTATTTGCCTGGAAAGTTTGTATGCTTAGGAGAAGTTTTTCCTAAAAAGTCTGAATCTCTGGGAAGAGATGTTTACAGTTTTTTTCATTTTCCCTTTTATCTAGAAAGTGTTTGTTTGGGAGAGGATTTTGCCCAGAAAGTATGTTATATGGAAGCATTTTATTTTTTTGCCCGTTGGGTTCATTCATCAGTTTTGTTTCTTTTTGCCTAGATTTTGGGTAATAGCGAGGAATTTTTTCCTGGAAGGTGTATTGACTTGAGATGGCATATTGGATAGAAAGTGTACCATTTTGAGTTTTTTTTTCTTTGCCAAGAGAGTGTAAGTTCAGATGAATTTTTCTTGAAGGCCTGTTGATTTAGGGAGTTCTTGATTCTGCCTAAGAATTAGTATGTCAAAAAAGTAACTTTGTTATTTTGCTGAGGAGGTATTCTTGTTAGTTTGTTTCACAATGAAATTTTCATTTGTCGTCCTAAAGTTTGTTTATTTGGGAAGAAATGGTTTCTAAAAAGTGATAGTTTTGTTTTTTTCAGTAAAAAACGCTTGTTCGTACGTTCTTAAAAAAATTAACTAAGACAATGCCAGGTATAGAAAGTTTGTAGTCCAGAAAGTGTCAGGTATAGAGCGATTTTAGTCCCGAAAGTGTAAACTATGGAGGGTTTTTTAGCTCTGAAAGTGTTAGGTAGTTATGGAGAGTTTTTAGCCTTGAAAGTGTTGGTTATGGAGAGTTTTTAGCTCTGAAAGTGTTGGTTATGGAGAGTTTTTAGCTCTGAAAGTGTTGGTTATGGAGAGTTTTTAGCCCCAAAAATGTCGATCATAAAGAGTTTTTAACGAAAAAGTATCCGTTTTGGAGTTTTTTTTCCATAAAAGTTAGAATGTGTTAGTTATGGAGAGTTCTTAGTAGAAAGTGTCAGTTTTAGGCAGTTTATTATCTTTTGGCCAGAAGGCATTTCCAGAGTGAAGTTTGCCTAATGGTACTCATAAGAATAGTGGTCAAGTATTCTCTTGGCTATTTCTTATATGCAGGTGACTGCATCGTCAAGAATCATGAGTTCAGTAAATTTGAAATGAATTATTAGTGACTGGCACAGGAATGATAATAGCAATACCTTTCAGTATCATATGCAATAAATGTAAGAATCGTTTAGACTTACATTATTTTGATAAAGATATTTAACACGTGAGCTATTGTTATTGAAAATATAAGACAAAGGCAATAATTTAGGAGTACCAAGCAAATAGATAATTGAAACTTGGTTTGTCAGTACTATAATTAGCATTAGTTTATTAAAGGCAAGCATTGAGGTAAAGTGATTAATTTCAAGACAGTAATTCTCCATAAAGTTTATCCTTACCAGTACGTTTTGAAAAGGCTAAGTCCCTTATTCTGTGACACTATACCTGCCGCCTTGTAACCTAGTTCTAGAGGGCAACTTGAAATTGTGGTTTTCTTGTTCATCATTAAACAGCGATTCTGATGATTATAACAAACGGTTATTCTTGTCTTTTATTTGATAAGCAATATGCAACAACTATTCTTAACCTTGCAGCCCTATTCAGGTGATCAGTATAAAACTTCCAAAGACGTAAAAAATCGAAGCTAAAAAGTTTGAAAAGACATTCTAACGCCAAAGCACCCAATGGAATGATCTAATAAAGTCCTGAACATTCCTCACTAATCACCTGTCAATGGGGTGGATTTTTGCAAGACGTATCACAAAGAAGCTAGATATTGACCTGGTGGTCCACGTGCACGGTGAAGGACCTGCTGTCCTGCTGGGGGAGGAAGAACGGGGCAGGAGGATATTAGCTTTGCACGTCTTTAACCATTTACCCGACTCAATCACTTATTACATTGAATGGTGTCCGGTCCTATGAGACGATGTGGTTTTTTGGGGAAGGACGGGGGTTGCTTTGAGGCGCCTATGTTCCACCGAAGGGGTTTGGGTCACTTGTCTGCTTTTGGGGGGACCGTATGTGTCTTGGTTTAATTAATTGCTTTTGTTGTAATACATGACTGGAGGATAACTCATAATTTGAAATAAAGTTAATTAACTTTTATCTGGTTTATTTGTGGAATTCCTGTAAGTCTTGTTCAGAAAGACATCTGAGAATATAAATGAGAATTCATACATTGCAAATACGTTCTGTGGATGAAAATGTGATGTAAAATGAAAATAGCACCAAAGTACATATGACAAAGTTTTGAATTAAATACATTGAATTTAAAGTAATGCTAACAAGCCAAATGTAATTTGAATTGCAGCTAAATAATTAATATATCTTAAAATAGCTTAAAACACGAGAGAGCAACAAAATGTGATTTTGAAGAGGAATCAGAACTAATCAACAAAATAAGCTGTGAAGAAAGTATGATTTATCAAAGTCAATTGCTGTGTGTAATTCTGTAGCACTGCCCATTTTGCGAGTCCCGTCAAACCGACCCTCTAATCCTGGAACTTGGTGTTTTGCAAGTTCTAATTACCCAAATTACATCAGATTTTCATGGAAAAGATAGCCAGGGAAAAGCATTTAAAGGAGCGAAATCTGATGATAAATGTACTTACTATTAATGACCAATTCCAGTTTTTAAAAGTTTGACAAAATGAGGCTATTTTGGAAAATAATCAAGGAATTTGAAGTCACTCATATAGAGTATTTCTGCTTCGGATAGGGTGTCACACGAGCTCATTTTCTGACATTTTAGAATTTTGCTGATAAATTTAATATCAAAATGTCTATAATTGTGGCAAAAATGAAGTTTCAGTGTTTTTAACACAGTTATGAGCGCGACAAAGCTCCAGTTTTGAGACCAATATTGGCATTTTGATATAAAATCTGACGTCAAAACGTCGGAAGATGTCAGGTTAAGAGAATGTACTTAGTTATTTAGGCAACTCTTGTCTTGAGAAGAATTGAGTCAACTCTCTACATAAATATCCCTGCAAATAAGGATTAATAACAGTATCAATTATTATTTGCAAGTAAATTGTCCTCTACGACTCGAAGTGAAGAATTCTGTCAGGCACAAAATAAATGTCTGAGTGCTCGGGATATTTTAATCTTAATTGACTTTCTCGTATTGTTTGCTAATAGACCCATTTTGTAGTTAAGACGTCAAAGAAACTCTTCCTGTATCGAAATCTCAACGAAAACGAAAGCAGAGTGTCAGAGTGTATGTTTACAACCTGTAGATTTCCTTCTGAGTTGTTCATATCGGAACAGGAATTTGGATTGTTTGGCCATTAGGCTTCGTAATGAAATTCTAGCGTTGAATGTCCACGGCCACGGGGTTTTCACGCCATGTTTAATTAGACAAAGTATGAATTCACAGCCTTTAAAAGTTGAACGTAAGCTAAGGGTTGACTCCGTCTTAACTTGATCATATCCGTCTTGGGCTCTCTGTACTTAGACTCTTTGACATATGAGTCTATAACCTTCCTCATTAGTGGCACAGCAAAATATACATCTGGGAAGGCGCAAGGCTTCCCCATCTCAGCCAATCAGCTGTCAGCTTACAAAACAACCCTTTGAGCCGGCTTCAAAGTTTGGTAACTAAAGGCCTGTCCACACGAGCGGTCCTACTCGGCGTGCTATGGGGTTCACGGGCAAATTCTGGCGGGCTCACCCATGAATGTTGTCCACACGGGTGAGGCGATGGAGAGGAGGGTGTGCCCGACGATGCCAGTAGTGTGTTCAGTGCGGTACGATAAACATGGTGATTACAGCAAAGAAGAAGATAGCGTAGCATGATAATTGCTTTGTGTGTGATGAAAAAGGAGAAAAAGAAGAGAATGTGGTGCAAAGAATGGCTCAGTAGAAGAAATGTATATGGTTAACATACGTCTGCCAGGGTCGAAGTAAAAGCCATCGAGCACCACCGTGGTGATTTTGCTACAAGACTCATCGGGCAATTTGACGGTTTGCCCGTCAAGTGTGCCCGTTAGAGGGGAAGTCCGCCGATCAGGCCCGATCGTGTGGACAGGCCTTTACTGGCTGTAGCTATACCTCCTGCTGGGGGGATTCCCTCCTTCGGAGCATTGCAGTGCTGGCTCCAAGGGGGAAAAATTATCATGGTTTTATTTTGATTAAGAGTAACCTCCCCTAAAAATGAAATTTTGTTTTGGATTTTAATAAAAGACTGTCCGGTTACTTGGTAGTTTTTATTTCTCTATATTCTGATACAAGAATTGCTTCATCTAAACGTCACAGCGTTTGGCTCTACATTTTTGTGAATGGTATAATTACGTCATCAAATATATTCACTCATTCCCTTCTACAGAGCCAGTTCTCGTTGATGACGTCATTGAATTTATGCTAGCCTTTTCTTGACTCATTCTATGGACCATTATATTTCTAAGTTTAATATGATTAAAAAAATTTATATCCGTAAATTTCATGCGATTTAAAAAAATTATATATACTCTTAAGTTTTTGATAAGGCCTAGTTTGTGTTCAAATGGGCACTGCAATTGTTTAGTTTTAGCCCTAATTTCAACACACTAAACTTGACTAAAAGTCTCCCGTTAGCTCCCAGTGCTTTCCTTCTAGCCATACTTTCTTAGCGCTGTTGAGATCAAGTCACATCAACCCTTCATTTCAAACACTTTTATGAACCACCTTGAAAATTCATTCGACTTTTGTATGGCTTATACCACGTCTTTGAAATGTTATTATGAGGCGGAGAGAGAGAGAGAGAGAGAGAGAGAGAGACGAGGGAGAAAGAGGGAAAGGGGCGGAGAGGGGAGAGAGAGAGAGAGAGAGAGAGAGAGAGAGATTTTAAGGATTATGATGTCTCAGACCTATTCGTCTATCATAGGAGACATCATGTGCTCACTTATCTCTGGAAGCAGGTTTTACTATTCATCCACAGTGTTCTTATGATTTTGGCTAGCTTTCTTTAAACTCATCCACACTGTTGCTGTTTACAACATCTGGTGGCTGTTTGTTCCATGTGTCACGCATCTTGTATGTCAAGTGCCCACAATAAGATGTGGTGTATCTCTTCAGTTCTACTATCCATTATTTCTTGCCTGTCTTCGGCTAACGTGAATTGGTTACCGTCTACTTTTGTTATGCCTTTCAGTATTTTGAATGTGTTAAGTTATTCTCGCAATTGTCGTGCTTTTAAGTCCTAGGCTCTTTAGTCGTCTTTGGTAACCTATTTGCCTGATGGCTGGAATTAAGTTTCTGGCTCTTGCTTGTACCTCTTCTAATCTATTTATGTCCTTGGTGTTGATGACCAAAACTGTACTGCATATTCAAGATGAGGTCTAACTAATGAAGTGTACATGTGCAGAACGGTTTCTTTGTTTCTGTATTTGAACTGCCTCTTTATGTATCCCATTAGTTTCTGTGCCTTCTTTTCATCTTTTATGCACCATTTTGTGGATTTTAAGTCCTCGATAATAACAACTCCAAGGTTTTCTTCTTGTTCTACACTATTTATGCCATTCTCAAGTGACATGTATTTGGCATGAGGGTAGTTTGTTCAAATTTGTAACACTTCACATTTCTTCAACATTCCACTCTCTCTGGGTCTTCCGCATCTACACCTAGATCTGCAAATCTGGCTATCCTTCTAGTTAAGCTACATCAATGTTATTAATACAAATAAAAAAAAATAGGGATTAGGAGCTGGACTGAATCTCTACCAAAACAAGTGGAAAACATCAGAAAGGTGTGGCGTTTGGAAACCTCAGAAATAACTTGCAGATAGGCAAGTTGCATGGGACATGAAAATGAAAATCTTGCCGACTTAAAAACTTGTTCTGTTGTTGAGACTGAGACTGAATAAGCAAAGTTAAATGAAAAATATCCATGGGTAACGCAACTCAAGAGAATAGCCAACGAAAAAGTCACCAGTCAAAACTGAACCTTTAAGATATTCTGACTTTCTTGAATGACAAAGAGCCGCAGGAAAAGGAGTTTTAACTACTTGATTTTTATAACTGCAAGATTTTTAAGGAAGTTCAAGAAAAGGAGACCAACCTGGAAGTGAAAAAAGAAGAGGTGTAAACAAAGGCATAATTAACAAGCAGTTTAACCAGACCAAAGATTAAACATTCTCAATTCTCACAGGGTTGGTCTGAAGAGTTTATTCTTAAGTACATTATCTCTTGTACGGTAATTCCTTAGAAATTTAACAACAGGATGAATAGAGAATTTCTTTTAAGGGTTTGTTTACAATGCTTGATATACATTTCGAATGTCTAACTGGAGGTGCTGTTATGCATAGAGGGACTGGGTCACAAAGGTTATCTATCATATGAAGGTCAAATAAGTGGAACCAGTTGTAAGACAGAACATACATCACTCCAATATGGTTTTGGTTTTGGAATAAACCCCACAAACTAACAGTTGCTTTAATTTGTTATAAATCCACTATTATGTTATCCACGCCATACAAGGTTCCAAACCTGCAAGACAGCAGAAGACAAAAGCAAGAAACCTGCTGTTCTGTAAATCCTCCAGATAATTAACTCATTAATACAGATGATTGAATGAATGCAATATAAAGTTCAGGCCAAAAGCCATACACAGGGATCTATAAGGTCATTCAGTGCTGAAAGGGAAATTGAGATGAAAAAGGTTTTAGAGGTGTAATAAGAGGAAAACCTCGCAGTTGTACTATGAAACAAATGTTAGAAGGTGGAAAGTAAGATGGAAGAAAGAATATGAACGGAGGTACAGTAAAAGGAACAAAAGGGGTTGCGCCTGGGTCAAGCTCCCTGCCAAGGACCAGCACAGGGAACATCATCAAGACCATGGATGATCACAGCAGGAAACCAACTCGACTCGGAGACAAAACACCAGAAGAACTGGAAAAAGAATGTTGCTTATTTCAGGATCTGAAAGGAACAAAAGGGAAGTTGATCAAGTAGTCCCTCTGGTAACAGAGCTCGCCTGTTCTTGATGAACAAGCAATTGCAGGACAGACCTGATATAATTAACTAGCTGAGAGAACCGGAATGAGTTGAGCATCATTCATTTCGCAAGAGAACAATGCCTTTTAAACACAATATCTGATTTCTTTCCTCACTTCATTGGTAATCTGCCCACAATAAGCTCGGATATTCCAGTAATGGTATTTACTTGTCCTGTCCTGACAAAGTGAAGACATATATATACGTATATATATATATATATATATATATATATATATATATATATATATATATATATATATATATATATATATATATATATCCCTATAATTTTGGATTCTCATAACAAAAGATATATAAAGGAGGAGGCGAACGATGTATCTACACTTTTCAATTCTAGAGCACAGCCACAACACTGACCGCTTGTGAGCAGCTACTCATGTTAAGGTAGAATTGTCGAAGAGGGATATAGGGAGAAAATCATAGGTACTTTCCTAGTGAGGCATACATGGAAACCTGGTAACTAGCTCCTCGAGTCATGAAGCCCACTACCTTTCCAGTAATGCGTACCCCACTCATGACAGCAGAGCAATTGCCAATCAACTGAGACAAGGTCAACACTGATGTAAAAATAAATATACCTCATGATGAGGACCTATAAACATGCTGGACTTTGCACGCAAAAGTCAGCTACTGTGGCCTAGTATTTTCTTTCTTCCTCATACAGTAAATTATAGTGTCTATAAAGTAAAATAACACACAAATAAGTGTAAGTTAAAGTAATGAGCTATGATTAAAAAAAATACTAAACAAAAACAGCATTTTAACAGGGAAGTTAATAAATTTACTGCTTCCCAAAGAACTAATGTTAAAATCTCAAACACAAACGTCAAGGACACTTTTTTGAATTGCAATTAAGAAATGAAAAATAAACTACGTCATTAAATTCTTCCTTTAACTACAAAAGAAAACGCAAAACTGGAGCCAAGATTAGTGCACCATACTGTTACAAATCAAAATACTGAAATGAAAAATATGGTTCTAAAATTACAATTACTCAAAATCCTAAAATTACAATGGGTAATTTTTTTTTTAATGTTCAGTCACAAAAATTAAGGTCAAGCACCTTGACAATTCTTATGTAAAATATTTCATCAAGACCACAGTCTCTAATTGCTCGAGCCTCACATGCTTGTCTAAAAGCACTTCTTAAATTATTACAGCCTGTATTACTATGAGGTAGATTAGGCAAACAGCCAAGACAAAACATATTAAACACACAGGGCTGACTTGAATAGTTTGTTTTTAACAGCAAAATTCTGATTTTATGTAATGAACTGTAACTGTTTAAACATGTATAAATGGTTATTTAAAAATCTGAGGATTCTGACAAAATTATGAATTTAAGATTCTCACAAAACATAATCAGAATTAACAGGGAATTGAAGGTTTACAGATGAGGTCCATTTGTCTATTTTATTTTGAGAATATTAGAAGACTGCACAATGTGGAATAAATGTCTCTAAGAAAATTTGATATTGAACGACGCCAAATTGAAAATTAAAACGCACAACGCAAAGTTGCATTGTAATTGTTGGTGTCCTATGGGAGTATATATTTATATATTAAAATATATATATATATATTTTATATTAATATATATTATAATTATATTTTTTATATTAATTTAATTATAGATAATATATATATCATATATATATATATATATATATATATATATATATATATATATATATATATATATATATATATTATATATAGTATATATATAACAGTTACTGTTGTCAGCCAAGAAATAGCAAGACACCAAAAGAACTAATTACCTGAGCAATCTCAAACATTCGAGGGATCACGGAAAGTAAGAAACTTCAAATTCTGGAGAGGAGGAGGCAGATGAGGATAGCAAAACCTGTAGGAAGAGGAGAGAGGTCAAGAGGTAGGTGGCTAGGAAAAGATGATGTTGTACCAGCTAAGAAAACAGAGAACGAACATGTCTGGAGCAACACAGCAGTAAGGAAAACAAATATGAGACGTGAAAGAGGAAAAAGTAGAATAAAATGACTAGGTAGAACAGTAAAGGCGGTGCTTTGACGGTCTTTTAGATAGGAGAAAGAACACGAACTGGAGAACGATGACAGGACAGGGGGATTAACACTGAATCCAACATTTGAGGAGGTTACGAGAATCCTCCTAATGTAATTAAAACAGCAATTGAATTAATCATTAAGAGACTGATAAAAAGTTAATGGAAACAAAGTCCTATTCAAAATGAGCGATCATTACAAGCCTTTGTAATAATTTTGAAAGGCCATTAAGTAGCAGGATAGAATGTCTTACATGAAAGACATATTGGAAATAACATATAAATACTAACACATACATAACCAGATGCATATACATTACAATATATACGTAAATATAAACAAAAGTCAGTCACAAGGGGAATAGTGCAAGGTACTTTAAGGCAGTATTATATAAGAGATGAGACCAGAAGAATAAGAGAGAATTGTGCGTAAATATTAAGGCAACTCATTAGAATGAGCAAAATAGAAGAAGAGGAGAAGGAGGTGGAAGACTGCTGAAACACAGCATTCTAAAGTAAGTGTGATGTGGTGGAAGAAGTTAAGTTGCACGCTAGTGCTTACAAAGACAAGGTTACAAGAAGGACGTACTGAGTAAGTGTTGGAACCTTATCATTTATGTCGGAACTTACGTGACTATAGTGGCAGAAGCATCCAGAGAATTAGAGGTGAATATTGGCGCCTATCACAGATCAGCACAGCGTCCATCGCCATTACTCACAGTCAAAGAGGAAGTTACAGAGTAATGACGAAAGGAGGTCTCTAAGATGTCCTGAGGAATGAACATCTAATTTTACGATGATGGGAGAGGAAGCTAAGGGTAAGGCATTTATAGGATACACAAACTAATGCTCTTAGAATTGACCTGACTCCAGAAGGAGGTAATATTGGAGCTCCAGAAATAAATAGATAGTACTAAAGATTCTCCTTAGTATCCCTATATGGTGCACTGCTCTCTGTCTATTTTCCCTTAGACTTCTAACTTCTATAACTGTATTTCCTTTTATTTGTAATTTTTATTCAAAACAAATGAAACTAGTCCAATGGGTCTAGCAGGTGAACAGTACCCGTGTACGTGCTTGTTGTTTGTAAGCGATGTCTTAAAAATGCCCACTTGGAAACTTGCATAACTTGAAGGTAGCTGATGACGAGTATGACAGCATATTTTGGTCTTCTAGTAACCTGTAATGGAATAAGTATAAATTCAGCGTTATGATTTGGGCACTTTTTCATATGACAAAATAATGCAGTAACCTAAAATACCCTGGCCTTAGTAAAAAATTTTATGGCCAGAACATTATTTATTTTAGTTATGTATTTGAATACAAAATACCATAGCCAGAATTATCCGTGCATATATAATAGCATACAGACATCTCTAAAACCAAAGATGGATGAGTTGGAAATAACTCCATTGATAGAACACACAAATCTCTTTTTATTATCTTCTAAGTACTCAAAATGGAGCGGTCGGCTAATTGCTTCAGTGAAAAAGAGAATTACATAATGTTCTTTTATCGAATGCGTGACTACACAGGCCACAAAGAGAGAGGAGCCTTGAGATATCTTTATTTTCAGTCTGATTTTGGTGTAAAATACCTGTAGGGTTCATAGGCCTAGTGGTGCATGGTACTGTACTCTTGCATTTTCTTCCTAACAGAAAATGCCCATGAATGTTACATCACATTTCTAATAGTTACAAAAATATATACAGACATTTAACCACATTACTTCATAACGATTCGATACAAGACCGTGTTTTATTTTCAATTGCAGATGAATTGTGCAGTTTAGCCATGGTCGACAATAAAAATTCATTACCTTTCGTAGAACCATAAAGAATTTCCTACCCGTTAGCACTGATACAGCAACCAAGAGCATAAATGGAACAGACAAATGAAAGGCAATGCTAAAAGGTGTGCTGTGTCATCAAAGTATTTGGCAATATCTAATGCTGCTGCTGATTCTAAATTTCTCTAAAAAGTGCTAAAGGGTAACCTTAATGCTGTATAGTATCATTTGATGATCTTGTCTGCAGCAGTTAGTTACCCCAAGTCCCAAACATTTCATTACACAGTGGTTTGAGGTACTGTAAGTGTACTATATAGTTAGCACGATCAGTGTATCTTTTAGTATAGCACCTGAGCACACCGTTACAAGAACTTCAGTTTATTATCGTGGAAGGCTGCGACCACGAATTACAGCAAACTCCAATGTTTGAGAACATGGCTAAGATGTGACCAAATAACACGAGGGCACTAAACGCAACGACTTTCTTAACATGACCATCAGAAATAAAATCCTGAATAATTACATTCACAAAAAGCCAAATAACTGAAATTGTATAATGTATATCGTATACTGTAGTTCATTCTCAGGAACAAAAAGCTTGTCCCTTGTAAGGATTAAAAGTAACAACGGTTTGGAAACATTATCCAGCAAAAGACCAGATATGACAAGTCTAGACTTGGAATGCAATTACTCTCTTCTATTGGTCACCTTCTAGTTATAACTACAGTTATCCCACCAAATTTGCAGAGGTTAGGTAAGCCAGACCCCTCAAATTTGAAAACTCACCCATAAATAAAGGTACCAAAAGGACCGGGGGATTCAACCAGCTATTACAGGCTTTATAGTAGGCTACTAGCAACTCATGGTTTTGATGCTTGTAAACTAAATTCAGAACGATTTGGATTAAGAAGCAATAGTTTTCATCAACTAATATACAAGGTCACAATACATGGTCAAAATAGTCAGGCATAAATCCCTTAATACCAGCGCCAAGCCAAAAACACAGTTTAATTTCCAAAGTCAGAAGTTTATGAAGTGGCTCCTTAGCCATCTTTTTCGATATTTATACTACACTTACCAACATTCATCTGCACCGCTTTGCTATTTAGTATTATGAACAGGTGTACAGTTTGGCTTTTAAAAATGCATACTCAAAACATCTTTCCATTTGGCAAAAAAAAATGCTTTAAAAGACAGGTTTTCCTTTTATCAAAGGATTTTAAGAAGGCCATGCCATTTTGAGAGCCAGTTAGTCTGATAAAGCAAAGTATCTGATTATACAGTTAATCTACCATTTGTATAAAAATGTGACACCATATTGCATCCAAAATTCTTCTCTGAGAAAAGTGTTCACAAAGGAATTACTTCAATACCACATAACAAATAAAAACTACATGATTGAACTGTACTCCTTCCCTAGTCATCTGTCCACAAGTTACAGACTTCTTCCTTAGTAGTCTGCACCACAAACATACAAACATTTACCTGGGATTTAAGCAAATACTGTAAGATTGAACTCACTGATGACATCTTGAAGACTCTGGAAATAGGGTTCGTAGATGGAGGGGAGGCATGCTTGAATCAACACCAAAGAGCGACAACTTGAGGGTAGGTATGTCTGCAAAAAAAAAAAAAAAAAAAAAAAAGAAACTTTCAGTCGCCTTTAATTGAAATGCAACGCAACACCTATACCCTCTTTGTTACTTCTTCACCTGTGGTTTAACGTAATACTACTCAACTTACAAATTCCTTCTCCAAACGAGCATATACAAATACTTATAAATGCGTCACACACACACACACACACACACACACACACACACACACACACACAGAGGAGTAAAATTAAGGTATATCCGAGGAAAACAATAAAACTTTAGTGATGAAGTAAGTACTTTATCGAAAAATAGCTTCAAATTAAAATTAAACCTCTTATGATGTGTCCAAACAAAGTACCGTAAGCATAGTGAGAGGAAGAAGTGTTTTGGTACTATGGCACACAATAGTTCGTTCCCTCCGCTGATCCAGAGCGAACACGAATCCACGACTATGAAACCCCGAAGCAGTTGAACAAGTAAATAATTAAGCACCCAACAGATGTCGCACCGTCAGGACAAGGAAGGAGGAGTGGGAAGCAGGTATTTTTCTTGAACAAAGAATAAAGTCTCCATAATCTAATATCGTTAATTAATTAAGGTGGTGAGTGTGAAGATTTTGTTGTTGACGATACTGGGTTTGAGTGTAAAATGTGCAGTTAAGGAAATATGTGAAATAAATAAGATAAAAGCTCTTAGGAAGTCAGTAATAATTTTTTTTAATATTTCGTATAGATTATCGTATCTTATCAACTGACACGACTGTTCACAAGATCGATACAAATCTTTCACCAACAGTGTTATTGGTGTTGCTCTGTAATCTGCAAGACACCCCTTATAAAAAAAAAACTAACATCTATAGCAGCAAATTAGCAAAATTTTCAGTTCACTTATGACTTACTGATTATATATATATATATATATATATAATATATATATATATATATATATATATATATATATATATATATAATATACATACATACATATATATATATATACATACATACAATATATATATATATAATATATATATATATATATATATATATATATATATATATATATATATATATATATATATATATATATATATATATATATATATATATGTGTGTGTGCTTGTGTGTGTGTGAGTGTATGAAGCTAAAAGGCATAAAAACATATATATATATATATATATATATATATATATATATATATATATATATATATATATATATATATATATATATATATATATAGTATATATATATATAGTGTGTGTGTGTGTGTATGAAGCTAAAAGGCCCATAAAA
This sequence comes from Macrobrachium nipponense, assembly GCF_015104395.2. Classification (NCBI taxonomy): domain Eukaryota; kingdom Metazoa; phylum Arthropoda; class Malacostraca; order Decapoda; family Palaemonidae; genus Macrobrachium; species Macrobrachium nipponense. The sequence goes on along the minus strand of NC_061090.1, from coordinate 1,814,250 downwards.
CACTATATTAACGTTGCAACCACATATTTCGGGTACTTCCTTCTGTGCTCCTGATCACTAGTAAAAAATGGACATAGTATGTCTTACAAGATTATATATACAAAAACATAAGTAGGTGTGTGTGGCAGTCTCTGTTGGTGACACAGGTAAGGTGGAAATTAAACTATTCCCTGGATATTTTTGGCCTCATTAACTCCCGTCTCGCGGCTCGTCCTCTTAGCATTGACAAAACGATAAAACTAATCAACCTCTGTGTAACTAACAAGGTGTTCTCTTTCAATGCTAATTTTTATAAACGTAGGTTGTAGCATGGGCAGTCCCCTATTCCCCCTTCAAGCAAAACTACACATGGAATATTTCGAAACAGAAATTTTGTCCTCTATCAAATCCCGCAACATGGTCTGGCTTAGATACGTAGATGATATTTTTACTTACTGGGATGATAGCTGGGGAGATTTCAATGCATTTTTCAATCTACTAAATTCGCCAGTTCCGACTATAAAATTTAAAACATAATGGGAAAAGGACGGGAAATTGCCGTTCCTGGACGTACTAATCATAAGAGAGCAGAATAGATATGCATTCACTGAACACAGGAAACCAACCTTTCGTTGTTTCATATATTCATTTCCTAAGTTACCACGATGTATCCGTAAATACCATGGTCGGGTGCAACCCATTCCTCGGTCGCCTTAGAATGATTTCAAATGGGTACGTAGATAAAGAATTCAACACGATCCGCCAACACCTAATGCAACTGCTTTACCTACCATACACTATCGAGAAGGCTATAAATAAAGCGAATACAATATACTATAGAGGTCCCACTCCCAATAGACAAATAGACTTTAGCAATAAATTGAAAACTCCATACGATGAAAGCATTCAAAAAGCCACAGAACACCTCAGGTCTAATAATCCTTTTATTTTCCATTATCCCAAATCCATCGGGAGTTCGCTCATTAACGTATACCTAAATAAAAGAGAAGAAGAAGCCGGGGTTTACAAGACACGTGTAGCAATTGTAATGAGATTTACGTTGGGGAAACCGGTAGATCCATCTCGCAAAGTTTAGCAGAACACAAAAGATCAGGGCGATATGCAACAGAGAACTCGGGGATTTTCCTATATTTTAGGGACAAAGGCCACACTAAGAAATGGAGTGGGGCGGAGCTGATTTTTAAAAGTAGCTGTCCGTACAAAAGGAAAATGCTGGAATCTGCTATCATCAATCAAACCAACAATATGAACCTGTCAGGAGGACACTGGAAATCGGATGACATCGACAAACTAATCCTTAGGCCGCTCCTATAGCAGGTGTCCAAGAACGTCCGACCACTGGACGAGTCGCCAGACGGGAGTTAATGAGGCCAGAAATCACCATGGAATAGTTTAATTTCCACCCATTCTGGGTCACCAATAGAGATTTACTGCCACACTACATATGTTTTTGTATATATACTCCTGTAAGACCTCCTATGTCCATATTTTAACAGTGATCAGGAGGACAGAAGGAAGTGCTCGAAAAACAAGAAAAACAAAACTAACTACAGTCGGGCAATTGGAACTGAGCAAAAAATGAAAATTTTTCTAAGCTACGTTTTATTTGTATTGAATTTAAAAAAATAACTAAAAGATATAATTTTAAATGAATTAGCCGAGACATCAAGAGAAATAATATATAATATATATAATAATCAACTACTCAACCATAATGATTTACAAAAACTATAGGTAAGTTTTTAGATTTTAAATTTACATCATATGCATACAAAGAAAAGGTAAAACGAAATCTAATTATACTAAATTTTGCCCTATATAAAAGTGAAAATCAGATATAAAGGAGTACAATTTTATTAGAGCATAACTTGATTCGTAAATTGAAATCCAATATAGAAATAAAGTAGAAAATCCTAACAACCCAATTTCTATATAAGGCGACGCATTTGGTGTGAACGCATCCTTAGAACACAAATGTAAATAATACTGTTTAATACGGATGATAATGACAACAATTAAATACAGTGCCTATCAAAGATGTGTAACGAAGAAACTGTTGCAATTTAAAAACAATTACAGAGTCAATAATGTCGTCAAATAATAAATACAACAATGAAAACGACATGACATGTAAGGTTAAGAAAATGTATTGCAGAAGCGTGCTTGATAAAGAAAAAATAATATCTGCGTAAAACACGTTCCAGGGAAATCAAATACATAACCCACACTTCTGTTACATAATATAAACGGTAGATTCCATACCTGATCGTCTGTGTGAGGTCACAGATGCAGATGGAGGTTGGACATCCTACTCATTGTATATTATCATACCAATAATAATGATAAAATATTGACACTAGCTCACATGTTTTTAGTTATGTTCCTTTTACTTGATTACCAGTTAATGTTAATGTTTTGGAAGATTATGCATATTTCAAAGGTTTAAAGTGAAAAGTAATATTTATAGTATCTCAAAATTAAATGAAAAAAAAAAGTGATATTGGTTCAAAGTTATCTGCCAGATTGTCGGAAAAATGTGATGGGTTTTTAGTTTAACATTTAGCCAAAGTGAAATAAGCCTTATATTTTGAATATAGAAGGCTTTGTAAATATCACTACTTTTATTTTGTTATTTTGAAATAAAGGGAATTACAAAACGCATTTCATTCCAAGAAAAGAAGGAAAACAGATTAAGGTAATAAAGTTGAGACTGAATAAGAGCACAGCAGTTAAGAAACTAAAGCTGGAATATTGAAAGGGGGTCCAAAAGGTAGAAGAAATAAGCCCTGATAGAATTAGTGGAGCTAAAAGCTGCAGCCTACGAATGGCCATAAAGTAGGCAACTTAACTCGCCAATGCAAAGGTAGAAGCTGGTGGTTCCTAACCCTCCCTAAGACAGGAAATGGTCAGGGAACGGCAAGGACCACGGCAGTTGACTTCACAGGAGAGAAAAGTTAAATTCCTACAATAACATATTAACTCTTTTACACATTAGAATTAGCTATAACTACATCGGCACTAGAAAACTACTTTGCTTCTTGAAACACAAAAATTGAGTTAAGTTATTTTCTATTACAATGCATCTTGAAAACAAGGATGAAAATATCCTGACGAAAGAAATTTAGTAAAATTGATAATAACTGATATTTTGCAACTGACCTGGTGCTAGGAAGAAAATAAGAACACGAGGCTTCTTCACACCATAATCTAGAAAAGAACTTAATAAGTTATCTCTCTCTCTCTCTCTTTCTCTTTCTCTCTACTTATCTTTGTCTTTTTATATTCTGTGGTTCTGTCTTTCTCTTTTCCACCAAATATGAACCTGTTATATTGGTGAAAGCATCCTAATATTTCATGTTGATTTAGTTACTAACATTTTGTAAATAAAGAAAATTATATATAGCCGTAATTTGTTTTGTTATTGCCCACATCGCCCGCCTTCTCTATGGAGGTTGGCCCAATCATGAATTGTATAAGAATATAGACATGTATCTGTGTGTATGGTTGCTACCTCAATAAAGTAAGTGAACTGAAAATTTAGCTAATTTGCTGATATAGATGTTCTATTTATATATATATATATATATATATATATATATATATATATAATATATATATAATATATATATATATATATATATATATATATATATATATATAAAGAGGTGGCTTGCTGCTTACAGAACACCGCCGTTAACACTGTTGGTGAAAGTTTTGTATCGATCTCGTGGACAGTCATGTCAGTATATAAGATTTAATAATCTATAGGAAATGCTATTTCATAAATACTGAGTTACTATGGACTTTTAGTCTCATATTTATTTCGCGTATTTCCTTAAATGCACATTTTACACTCAAACCCAGTATCGTCAACAACAAAATGTTTACGACCACTCTCTTAATTAACGTTAACAGATTATGGATACTTTACTCTATGCTCAAGAAAAATACCTGCTGCCCACTCCTTCCTTGGACTGACGGCGCAACATCTATTGGATGCTCCGTTAGTTACTTGTTCAACTGCTTCGGGGTTTCTTAGTCGCGGATTCGTGTTCACTCTGGATCAGCGGAGGCAACGAACTATTGTGCGTGACAGTACCTACGGCAAGAAAACGAATAAAATTTGAATGATAAAATTTTTCTTTCACTAAAATCTGAATCATAAGAAAATTCATTAATTACATGAACAATTATTGTCCAGTCTTTTGGGCATAAAATGAGACATAATAGGTGACAAGCATTAAAAGACATGTATGGAAACGGAAGAAGTTTTAACAAATTTGAAATTTCAAAATTGTTGTGAGAGTCCAAGCGGATCAGATGTGTTTTGTGTTGCTCCTTGTGAAACCGTGAATTTCGGAACGAAGTTGGTTTCTAATTCTATTATACCCCGCAAATGTGGTTACTCAGTCATTATGGTCAGTAACACTGTGATCTGTCCCTCTTGCCATAATTCGGAAAGGGAGAATGGATTGGTTGTGAATGTGATAATTAGTAAGCAAAAATAACATTTGGAAATTAAAGTGGCTATGACAGAACAGTAATGAAACGTATGAAAATCTTCGAGAGAAATATAAGCAGCTTGAAAAAGAATATGAGAGTCAAAAAGTCCAAATTGCTGAAATGTAGGATCGGCTGCTCACCACGCAGTGATGCTGATTCGGCGCATGGTTGCCATGCGAGGTCGGGCTACAAGTTTGATAATCTTTAAAAGAAAGTTGATTTAATCATGAAAAACAACGCTACTCCTCATCCTGAGAAGATTGCCTATGCTGACAAAGTTAAAGAAAAGAATCTGTTGATTATTAAGTCAAAACCACCTTCAGAGTAGATCACTGAGAGTTCCAATGCCTTAAATGATATCCCTATCATTGATACAAGGTCGACGAAACACGTTCGTGTTATTTAAAATTTTGCAGATGAACTTATTCGAGACTTGGGAGCAAACATCATTAACGAAGACGTTCAGTGAGCTGACATTAAGAAGATTGAAAAATACAAACCTAAAATTATCATTTGCATTACATTTGAAGCAAAGCAGGATGTGGTAAAATGACAATTTGTCCAAAATTGCATTTTTCCTAACTATACAAACCTGAGGTCCTTTTACAATAGGAAGGTACTAGCGGCAGCTGGATAGGTCGTAAGCTTTCGAACAAGGGGTTCGGTAGTTAACTGCTTGTCCGACAGGCGCGCGCGCGCGGCGACTGGGAGGTAAACAAATCGCTTTTGCTTTTGGCCCAAGCAAAAACTGCAGAGTGAGGGGTGGCATGAGGTGGGGGACTATGTGTAAAAGGACCTCAGGTTTGTATAGTTAGGAAAAATGCAATTTTGGACAACAAATTGTCATTTGTTCCGACACGGCATACAAACCTTCGGTCCTTTTACAATAGGAAGACTCACTCTTGGTGGGAGGAATCTGAGTCTTTGTGAACAGACTGGGTGTTCGCCCAACCTTGGAATGCCTCCCTGGTCGTAAGAGCGAGGGAGGGATCCAAGCCTCTGTCCGATTGATCGGGGTGTGCACCGCAGGATCAATGGTCAGACCTCTGGACCGAGTACTAAGAGAGAGGCAAGCGTATCTCTTCGTACCAGCAAACAAGAACAAGTTCCTATTTGCAAAGAGGCAACAGAAAGTTATGGTTTGTCTCTTGTTTTTGGCATCCACTTCCCCCACCTTGTAGGAGGAAGTGGTGGAATTTCGCTCCTATCCTAGTGAAAGGGATAGGATGGGGCTCTGTCGAGTAGCTCTACGGGGCATCTCGTCCTTATCCAGCAAGGTGATGACCGTATCCCTCTACCCACAGGTAGAGGGGAGAAAAAGATATGAAGAGAAGCCAGTCACTCTCTCATTCACATATCTATTCTTACAGTCACACAGGACTCGATGCTGTTCAGCCTGCTAGGGTCTGGGTTAGCTACACCAACGTGTTCAGCAGCCACGGACGGGTCCCAAGGAAAACGCCTCCAAGGACCTGTGGGCAATATCCAAAAGGTAGAAGGAGGTGCCAGTGGTCTGGTTGTACCAGAACCCCTGCCTTCAGTACCCGCGCCACGGAGAAGTTATTGTGTAACTCGAGGAGTGTACTTCTAGGTCATCTTGGTGCTGACGAAGAGTCTTCAACACTCGGCTGGGATGTCGAGCTTTCTTCAGAAAGACGCGGTCGCGCTTTCACAGGACAAAGCAGCATCTCCTTCGCATCGAAGGCGGTGAAGTCCATTAGGGAGGGGATTGTGAAGGACTCTAACCGATCGTCAGGAACCGAAGGTTCAGAGTCTTCGCTACGAATTCGGTACGAAATCGAGCGTCACGAATCCCCATCCCCTGGATGCTTGACTTCGCAGGAAAAGTCATGCAATTACCTCAGAGGAAAAGAAGGGAATGGTCGTATGACCTATCCTCTTCTCGACTTCGGTGATGTCCTGTACCCATACTGGTCTATCCGTCTGCAGCGAAGTTGTTCTTCTCGGTAGTGGATAGGACACCGACACTCAATGGTGGGTGGGTGTCGATGGTATGGGTACTGTGACAAGCCGTTAGGACGAAGAAAAGACTGTTATGGAACAACCGAACTAAGTCCACAGCGAAGTTCGTAACAGACTTGGGCGCTCTGACAGCTGCCGACTGACTGCGTTCGGTAGGAGGCAAGTTGTCCAAGCACCCGAGCAAGTCACGTGACCTTCGCCTGAAAAGGGTTATGCCAAGAGATTAAACAAATCAATAATTTGTTCGTCACCGATGCCAGAAGGCAAGGTGATGACTCTCTTAAGGCATGTGCCCAACAGGCGAAAGTCAATTGCCTTCTAGAGACCGAGGTCCCTGATGGCAAGATATCTCATAGTATAGTTGATTCTCGGGCTAAGGAGAAACAACACTATGTGTCCGTTGAAGACGAAGGTGTACAGAAATGCAACCTACGTCTTCACAGCTGAACCGAGAGAAGGATTCTCAAGATTCTGAACCTGTGCTACAAAGACTGAGAACGCTAACCGCTATTCATTGCTGTCCGGTGAGGATCAGTAGTTGCAATAAAAGCGGAGCGCTTTTCAGTAATGAAGACAGGGAAATTTATACTGCCTGAAGAACTGCTTCTCATGGGCTGAACATTTGGAAGTAGAGCTGTCAGGTCGGAGAGTAGGCGATGTCTCTGACATATCTGTTAATTCGGGTGGGGCGAGCAATGAATAATTGCACACTACGAATACGAGAATATTTTTGAAGACAAACTCAGATGTCTGCAAAAATCATTGCATTATCGCGGTGCGATGCAGCGGGAGACTAGTACAGACTTCTGTTACGTGCGGTAAACAGAAAGATGAAAGAGTCCAAGAGATATCTCTGTTGAAAATTTCTCGCAATGTCGAAGGCGATGAAATCGAGCGTCACAGCAGTAGATGGTCCTTCATTATTGCGAGAATCCCCGTTAATCAGAGACCTAAGTCCATGATTGTTGGGCAGAGATACGGTTCGGTAGTCAATCAACCAGGGAGAGAGAGACGTAAACCGACCGTGCATCTCCGAGACCTATCTGATACTGAGCCACTATCAGGCAGTTCAATACGCAGTAGCTCTCGGTGACTCGTCATCCTGAGTTGCCAGGTAATCATTATTCCACGAAGGAATGCGTTCGGCTAGAACCATCGAGCATAAAAGAATACGCTCGAGCATTATATTTAAACGAAACGGATTTCGGTAAATACAAAAGCTGATTTGGTGTTGTCATGACAATACCAAGTATCTAAAATCGAAACTGATAACTGCTGGGAGGTTGCAGGCAACCCGAGTTGCAGTTCAATTAAGATACAATTCTCGTCGGTCACAAACCGTAGAGTTAACTACGGTATGCGCCTACCCCCCGGACAATTCAACTGTTAAAAGAATCATGTCACGAGGGTAATATACGTAGTATATTTGTAGGTTCTTTGTACCACGACCTCCATCCTAAATTCTTTTCCTCTCGAGGAATGAGAATAGGTTTGGAGATCGACGCCTTCGTTCTCTAGTCAAGAGAGTGAAGGAGAAGTCTTTCCAAAGGAAAGCTTCAATGGTGAACAGAATACCGAAGACGATAGTTCAAGCCAAAACTGGAAGTTCCCGTCCGTTCTTCTCTATTCCAGGTTAATCGCCTACTGTGAGATATCTTCTTTCAGCAGCAGTCCTTCTTCCAAATGCTAGAAATTACAGGAATTCGAGCATAAGCGAGGTTCCCCGATTATCGTGTAACAATTATCGGGGATTCTCGCTCACTTTGGACCGTGGTCTCGCCTAAGTGTTTGGAGATCGTAAAAAACTTGAACACTCTGATGTGCTAGAAATTCCGTAGAATTCTAAGCACTCTGCGCAAACCCCCCACCGAATTCGTCAAACGATATCGGCTGGTGGTCCTCCCGATTCCGTAGAAATCGAGAAAGGGGCAGGATCCCTCCTCAATGACGGGCTTACGTCAGGTAGGACCCGAAGGTCCCCCCGGTAGCGCAGCCCTAACGTGGGATCTTACAGAGAAATACTTGTAGGATCCTCCCCTTTCCCTCGTAGCCGTAAGGAGAGAGGAATGGGGGAGGAATTGGATACTGGCTCGCTTCCCAGCGGAACTAGCAGTTGGAGAAGAAAAGGAGCAGCCATCGCCTTACGGCGATGGCCTCTCAGAGCCTGGGAAAACGTATCGTCAGGAGAAAACGTTTCACCCCGAGGAGGGTTACGAAACTCATACTGTAGGTAAGGGTCTGCCGCCACTGTGAACGTCGTCTGGGTGGGGCTGATCGACACCTGACAGGAGAGAGCCGATACCGTCCTCCGACTCATTCCAGTCCTCGTCGAGGTCGAAACCTCAGGAGGACCTAAGGGGTATTCAAATACGGTGTCCGAAGACACGTAGAAACGCCTCTGTCGCAGTAGAGGAGGTGAAGTAGCTTGTTCGACCGGCCAGAACTGAGAGCGCCTTCTTGTCCGGAGACGAGAGACTACCTGGTTCAACACAGTCGCAAGCTCCGATCGCGGCAGACCCACCGTCGATTTGGGTTCCCTCTGGGCGGGCCCCAAACGACTCGAGCCGAG
>NC_061090.1:1801085-1804695 GCF_015104395.2 Macrobrachium nipponense | reverse complement strand
AGGAATAGGTTGCACCCGAACATGGTATTTACGGATACGTCGTGGTAACTTAGGAAATTAATTTATGAAGCAACGAAAAGTTGGTTTCCTGCGTCCAGTGAATGCATATCTATTCTGCTCTCTTATGATTAGTACGTCCAGGAACGGCAATTTCCCGTCCCTTTCCCATTATGCTTTAAATTTCATAGTCGAAACTAGCGAATTTAGTTGATTGAAAAATGCATTGAAATTTCCCCAGCTATCATCCCAGTAAGTAAAAATATTATCTACGTATCTAAGCCAGGCCATGTTGCGGGGTTTGATAGAGGACAAAATTTCTGTTTCGAAATATTCCATGTGTAGTTTTGCTAGAAGGGGGAATAGGGGACTGCCCATGCTACAACCTATGTTTATAAAAATTAGCATTGAAAGAGAACACCTTGTTAGTTACACAGAGGTTGATTAGTTTTATCGTTTTGTCAATACTAAGAGGACGAGTTGCGAGACGGGAGTTAATGAGACCAGAAATCACCAGGGAATATTTTAATTTCCACCCTACCTGTGTCACCAACAGAGACTTACTGCCACGCCTACTTATGTTTTTGTATATATAATCTTATAAGACATCCTATGTCCATATTTTACTAGTGATCAGGAGCACAGAAGGAAGTACTCGAAATATGTAGTTGCAACGTTAATATAGTGTTTTATGGGCCTTTTAGCTTCATACACACACACACACAAACACACGCACACACAAAAATATAATATATATACATACATATATATATATATATATATATATATATATATATATATATATATATATATATCATATATCAGTTTGTGTTTGCTACCTCAATAACGTAAGTTGTAAGTGAACTGAAAATTTTGCTAATTTGCTGCTATAGATGTTAGTTTTTTTATAAGGGGTGTCTTGCAGATTACAGAGCAACACCAATAACACTGTTGGTGAAAGATTTGTATCGATCTTGTGAACAGTCGTGTCTGTTGATAAGATACGATAATCTATATGAAATATTAAAAAAAAAAATATTACTGACATCCTAAGAGCTTTTATCTTATTTATTTCACATATTGCCTTAACTGCACATTTTACACTCAAACCCAGTATCGTCAACGGACAAAAACTTCACACTCACCACCTTAATTAACGATATTAGATTATGGAGACTTTATTCTTTGTTCAAGAAAAATTACTGCTTCCCACTCCTCCTCCCTTGTCCTGACGGTGCGACATCTGTTGGGTGCTTAATTATTTAAGCTTAATTATTCAAGATGTCATCAGTGAATTCAATCTTACAGTATTTGCTTAAATCCCAAGTAAATGTTTGTATGTTTGTGGTGCAGACTACAAAGGAAGAAGTCTGTAATTTGTGGACAGATGACTAGGGAAGGAGTAAAGTACAATCATGTAGTTTTTATTGTTATGTGGTATTGAAGTAATTCCTTTGTGAACACTTTTCTCAGAGAAGAATTTTGGATGCAATATGGTGTCACATTTTTATACAAATGGTAGATTAACTGTATAATCAGATACTTTGCTTTATCAGACTGGCTCTCAAAATGGCATGGCCTTCGTAAAATCCTTTGATAAAATGAAAACCTGTCTTTTAAAGCATTTTTTTTTTTTTTTGTCAAATGGAAAGATATTTTGAATATGCATTTTCAACAGCCAAACTGTACACCTGTTCATAATACTAAATAGCAAAGCGGCGCAGATGAATGTTGGTAAGTGTAGTATAAATATCGAAAATGATGGCTAAAGAGCCACTTCTTAAACTTCTGACTTTGGAAACTAAACTGTGTTTATGGCTTGGCGCTGGTATTAAGGGATTTGTGCCTGACTATTTTGACCAAATATTGTGACCTTGTATATTAGTTGATGAAAACTATTGTTTCTTAATCCAAATCGTTCTGAATTTAGTTTACAAGCATCAAAACCATGAGTTGCTAGTAGCCTACTATAAAGCCTGTAATAGCTGGTTGAATGCCCCAGTCCTTTTGGTACCTTTATTTATGGGCGAGTTTTCAAATTTGAGGGGTCTGGCTTACCTAACCTGTTACTTTTAATCCTTACAAGGAACAAGCTTTTTGTTCTTGAGAATGAACTACAGTATACGATATACATTATACAACTTCAGTTATTTGGCTCTTTGTGAATGTAATTATTCATGATTTTATTTGTGATGGTCATATTAAAGTCGTTGCGTTTAGTGCCCTCGTGTTATTTGGTCACATCTTAGCGATGTTCTCAAACATTGGAGTTTGCTGTTACTCGTGTGCGTTAGCCTTCTACGATAATAAACTGAAGTTCTTGTAACGGTGTGCTCAGGTGCTATACTAAAAGATACACTGATCTTGCTAACTATATAGTACACTTACAGTACCTCAAACCACTGTGTAATGAAATGTTTGGGACTTAGGTAACTAACTGCTGCAAACAAGATCATCAAATGATACTATACAGCATTACGGTTACCCTTTAGCACTTTTTAGAGAAATTTAGAATCGATAGCAGCATTAGATATTACCAAATACTTTGGTGACACAGCACACCTTTTAGCATTGCCTTTTATTTGTCTATTCCATTTATGCTCTTGGTTGCTGCATCAGTGTTAACGGGTAGGAAATTCTTTATGTTTCTATGAAAGGTAATTAATTTTCATTGTCGATAAACCATGGCTAAACTGCACAATTCATCTGCAATTGAAAATAAAACACGGTCTTGTATCGAACCGGGATGAAGTAATGTGGTTAAATATCTGTGAATATTTTTGTAACTATTAGAAATGTGATGTAACATTCATGGGCATTTTCTGTTAGAAAGAAAATGCAACAGTACAGTACCATGCACCACTAGGCCTATGAACCCGACAGGTATTTTACACCAAAATCAGACTGAAAATAAATATATCTCAAGGCTCCTCTCTCTTTGTGGCCTGTGTAGTCACGCATTCGATAAAAGAACATTATGTAATTCTCTTTTTCACTGAAGCAATTAGCCGACCGCTCCATTTTGGGTACTAGGTAGATAACAAAGAGAGGTTTGTGTGTTCTATCAATGGAGTTATTTCCAGCCCATCCTTCTTTGGCGTTAGAGATGTCTGTATGTTATTATATATGCACGGATAATTCTGGCTATGGTATTTTGTATTCAAATACATAGCTAAAATAAATAATGTTCTGGCCATAACATTTTATACTAAGGCCAGGGTATTTTAGGTTACTGCATTATTTTGTCATATGAAAAAGTGCCCAAATCATATCGCTGAATTTATACTTATTCCATTACAGGTTACTAGAAGACAAAAATAGGCTGTCATACTCGTCATCAGCTACCTTCAAGTTATACAAGTTATACACGCTCACGAGTACTGTTCACCTGCTAGACCCACTGGACTTGTTTCATTTGTTTTGAATAAAAATTACAGATAAAAGGAAATTCAGTTATAGAAGTTAGAAGTCTAAGGGAGAAGAGACAGAGAGCAGTTCACCATATAGGGATACTGAAGAGAATCTTTAGTACTATCTATTTATTTCTGGGGCTCCAATATTACCCCATTCTTGAGTCAGGTTAATTCTAAGAACATTAGTTTGTGTATCCTGT
>NC_061090.1:1783585-1796085 GCF_015104395.2 Macrobrachium nipponense | reverse complement strand
AATAACCATTTATACATGTTTAAAGAGTTACAGTTTATTACATAAAATCAGAATTTTTCTGTTGAAAACAAACTATTCAAGTCAGCCCTGTGTGTTTAACGTGTTTTGTCTTGGCGGTTTGCCTAATCTACCTCATAGTAATACAGGCTGTAATAATTTAAGAGTTGCTTTCAGACAAGCATGCGAGAATCGAGCAATGAGAGACTGTGGTCTTGTTGAAATATTGTACATAAGAATTGTCAAGGTGCTTGATCTTAATTTTTGTGACGGAATAGTAAAAAAAAAAAAAAGAATTACCCATTGTAATTTTAGGATTTTGAGCAATTGTAATTTTAGATCCATATTTTTCATTTCAGTATTTTGATTTGTAACAGTATGGTGCACTATTCTTGGCTCCAGTTTTGCCTTTTCTTTTGTAGTTAAAGGAAGAATTTAATGATATATTTTATTTTTCATTTCTTAATTGCAATTCAAAACATGTCCTTGACTATTGTGTTTGAGATTTTAACATTATTTCTTTGGGAAGCAGTAAATTTATTAACTTCCCTGTTAAAATGCTGTTTTTGTTTAGTATTTTTTTTACTCATAGCCCATTACTTTAACTTACACTTATTTGTGTGTTATTTTACTTTATAGACACTACAATAACCTACTGTAGGAGGAAGAAAGAAAATACTAGGCCACAGTAGCTGACTTTTGCGTGCAAAGTCCAGCATGTTTATAGGTCCTCATCATGAGGTATATTTTTACCTCAGTGTTGTCCTTGTCTCTGTTGATTGGCAATTGCTCTGCTGTCATGAGTGGGGTACGCATTACTAGAAAGGTAGTAGGCCTCATGACTCGAGGAGCTAGTTACCAGGTTTCCATGTATGCCTCACTGGGAAAGTACCTATGATTTTCTCCTTATTCCTCTTTGACAATTCTACCTTAACATGAGTAGCTGCTCACAAGCGGTCAGTGTTGTGGCTGTGCTCTAGAAATGAATAGTGTAGATACATCGTTCTCCTCCTCCTTTGTATATCTTTTGTTATGAGAATCCCCCCCCAAAAAAAAAAATAATAAAAATATAATATATATATATATATATATATATATATAGATATATATATATCTATATATCTATGCTATCTAATACACACACACTCACACACACACACACACTATATATATAATTTTATATATATATATATATATATATTAGTATATCTATATATAATATATATATATTAATATATTATATATATGTATATATATATAATATATATATAATAATTATATATTGTATGTATAGTATATATTATATATATATATATATATAATATATATATATATATAATAATGTAGTATTTATACTATATATATATATATGTATAATATATGTCTTATATATTATCTATATATATATATATATATAATATATATCTATATCTATATATTATTATTATATAATGTATATATATATGTGTATATACGAATAATAATAGATTAATAATAATATTATATATAAATAATATATATATATACTATAATACACAAACACCACACAAACCCACACATATTATATATATATATATTATATATATATATATAATATATAATAATCATATAATAATAACATAACAATTATATATATGTTATATATAATATATAATATTGTTTTAATATATATAAATATAATATATAATATTATATATATATAACATAATATATATTAATATATATATATATATATATATGAACTGGTAAAAAACCACAACAGAGTTCCATATAATAAAAGGAGCCCATAAAATCACCAAAATAGAGAGAGAAAAGAACTATATTTCAGAGACTGCTGTCTCCCTCTTCAGGTAGATGAATGGGAAAAGTTTACAGAAATGGTGGTATTTATTGTTGGGTGTATCTCTGGTCTTGTCTTTAGGGGGTCGGTGGAAAATTTCTACCGAACCCCTAAAGACAAGACCAGAGATACACCCAACAATAAAATAAAAATTCCTCACCTGGACACGATTAAGAGAGTAACCCACACCCTCGGAAAATCTAGCCCTTTTGCATTTACTTACCCAAACACCTTAGCCAAATCCCTGATTAACGTCCAACAAAAGACATCTCCCAAGGACACTGGGGTAAACGAAATCCTATGCCAGGACTGTGACCAATCTTACATCGGATTTACAGGTAAATCACTTCCCCAGAGATTAATACAACACAAACGGTCAGTTAGATATGGACAACAGAACTCGGCAATTTTCAACCATGTAAATGAACATAACCATAGAATAAACTGGAATTTGTCACGTGTAATTTATAGCAGCAACTGCCGGTACAAGAGTCAAATGATGGAATTGGCCTTAATAAAAGAGAGGCAGGTAATGAACATCTCAAAAGAAGCATGGATTTCAGATTCGATCGACAAGGTTTTCATTCAACCAACACTTAAGAAGATTAATGGAAGATTATCAGCGGGGGTGACCTAAATTGGCTTGCCTGTGGATGGACCTCTTGGTATAAATACCACTTTTTCTGTAAACTTTTCTCATTCATTTACCTGAAGAGGGAGACAGCAGTCTCTGAAATATAGTACTTTTCTCTCGTTATTTTGGTGTTTTTATGGGCTCCTTTTATTAAATATGTATACACACACACACACACACACACACACACACACACACACACACATATATAATATATATATATATTATATATATAAATTATATATATATATATATATATATATATATGTGTGTGTTGTGTGTGTGTGTGCGTGTGTGTCTTCACTTTGTCAGGACAGGACAAGTAAATACCATTACTGGGCGAATCGAGCTTATTGTGGGCAGATTACCAATGAAGTGAGGAGAGAAATCAGATAATGTGTTTACAAGCCATTGCTCTCTTGCGAAATGAATGATGCTCAACTCATTCCGGTTCTTTCAGCTAATTAATTATATCAGGTCTGTCCTGCAATTGCTTGTTCATCAAGAACAGGCGAGCTCTGTTACCAGAGGGACTGCTTGATCAACTTCCCTTTTGTTCCTTTCAGATCCTGAAATAAGCAACATTCTTTTTCCAGTTCTTCTGGTGTTTTCTCTCAAGAGTCGAGTTGGTTTCCTGCTGTGATCATCCATGGTCTTGATGATGTTCCCTCTGCTGGTCCTTGGCAGGGAACTTGACCCAGGCGCAACCTCTTTTGTTCCTTTTACTGTACCTCCGTTCATATTCTTTCTTCCATCTTACTTTCCACCTTCTAACATTTGTTTCATAGTACAACTGCAAGGTTTTCCTCCTATTACACCTCTAAAACCTTTTTCATCTCAATTTCCCTTTCAGCACTGAATGACCTTATAGATCCCTGTGTATGGCTTTTGGCCTGAACTTTATATTGCATTCATTCAATCATCGGTATTAATGAGTTAATTATCTGGAGGATCTATTGAAAAACAGTTTCTTACTTTTGTCTTCTGCTCTCTTGCAGGTTTGGAAGGTTGTATAGTATGGATAACATAATAGTGGATTTAGAACAGATTAAAACAACTGTTAGTTTGTGGGGTTTATTCTAAAACAAAAAACATATTGGAGTAATGTATGTTCTGTCTTACAACTAGTTCCACTTATTTGACCTTCATATGATAGATAACCTTTGTGACCCAGTCCCTTAATGCATAACAGCACCTCCAGTTAGACATTCGAAATGTATATCAAGTATTGTAAACAAACCCTTAAAAGAAATTCTCTATTCATCCAGTTGTTAATTTTTTTCAGGAATTGCCGTACAAGAGATAATGTACTTAAGAATAAACTCTTCAGACCAACCCTGTGAGAGTTGAGAATATTTAATCTTTGGTCTGGTTAAACTGCTTGTTAATTATGCCTTTGTTTACACCTCTTCTTTTTTCACTTCCAGGTTGTTCTCCTTTTCTTGAACTTCCTTAAAAATCTTGCAGTTATAAAAATCAATTAGTTAAAACTCCTTTTCCTGCGGCTCTTTGTCATTCAAGAAAGTCAGAATATCTTAAAGGTTCAGTTTTGACTGGTGGCTTTTTCGTTGGCTATTCTCTTGAGTTGCACTACCCATGGAGATTTTTCATTTAACTTTGCTTATTCAGTCTCAGTGTCAACAACAGAACAAGTTTTTAAGTCGGCAAGATTTTCATTTTCATGTCCCATGCAACTTGCCTATCTGCCAGTCATTTCTGAGGTTTCCAAACGCCACACATTTCTGATGTTTTCCACTTGTTTTGGTAGAGTTTCAGTCCAGCTCCTAATCCCCTTTGGAGTCTTTAGTTTCTGTATGCTTCACTATCCAGTAAGCTCCATTGGCATGGTCAATTTCATTTCACCTGGTTGGCGAGTCAGCAACTTAAGAGTCTTCTACATAAGGTTTAGGGAGTTTCAATAACATGAAACAATCATTAACATATTTCATTAAGAACAAATTCATCGGACTAGTCTTATGAGAGTTGAGAATGTTAACGCATTGGTCTGCTTAAATCCGAAATTCCTTGGCTTGTATTTACCAACCTACTGGACCAAACTGTCCCCCTCTTCGTTTACAGTGGATTATGGTGTCAGGAACTTTGCACTACACATGAATTGCCCTAGGCTAAGGTATTAGTATAGGAAAGGTATGTAATTTAGTTTCTAGGAGAATTATTTTTTTTATAATGTTTATGGCATTTGGAAGTTCACGTACGCTACATTTTTCACCTGACACTTGAAAGCAGGTCCCTTGAGCTCAGTAAGAGCGAATTTGTCACTCTGTAGTCCCTTTAAACTGCATTATAATTGTAACAACGATAAAAAGATGTCCCCCTCTCCATTTCTCTCTCCCATCTCAAAGATAGTGTCAAAGGTCACACTCAAACGACTGTGCTTATTAACTGTTTTTCAGGCTGAAGCTGCCTGTTGATGATTCAGACTGTATGATATTTCTTACGACACTTGAGGTTTTGTGACTGAAAATTTGTTTGGGAGTTTGTAAAAATTGGTAATGTGTTGCCACATTTGATATCTTTTGTGTAAAAATAAAATATATTGTGTTTCATTTATTGGTAGTACGTTGTTTCTCTCTCTCTCTCTCTCTCTCTCTCTCTCTCTCTCTCTCTCTCTCTCTCTCTCTCTCTCTCTCTCTCTAATATATATGACCTCCTAATACTAAAGAGTTTGACTTAATAATTGAAAAATTGGATGATATATGTAGAAATCACAAGGACTGGACTATTCTCCTATCTGGTGACTTCAACTTTCCTTTCGTAGAATGGAAAGAACGAATAGGAGACTGTGGTTGTACTTATACATATAAAAAAGAGAGTAATAGTAGTGCAGAAGATAAGAGGCAATTTGAAAAGCTATTAGATATGCTACTAGAATACAACATTCAACAAATAAATCACCTGCCAACAAGAAAGGAAAATACTTTAGACCTAGTATTTGTGAACGAGATGAATTATGTTAAAGAAATAATAGTTTATAATGCGAGTATTTCAGATCATAATGTCATAGAATTAACAGTTCATTCCAAAGCAAGTGAAAATAGAGATAAGCAAGAAATGAAAAAGTGGGAAGGATATGGAAAATACAACTTCTACAGTAAAAATATAAAATGGTCAGAAATTAATGAAGAATTAAACAAAGATTGGGATAACATTTTCGTAAGTGATGACATAAGGGTAAATACGAGATATTATATAAAATATTGGAGAAAATAGTGGATAAATATATACCGAAGAAGAAAAGTAAACATCATTCATGCATACCAAGAGACAGAAGGATCTTGTTCCAAAAAATCAGAAAGTGGAAAAAAGGTCTTGCAAAAGAAAAAAATGCATGGAAAGTTATAGAACTAAAAAGTAAGATAGAAAATGCAGAACAAAAGATTATACAATCAAAAGAAAATGAAAAACGGGACTTGGAAGAAAAAACCCTATTAAATATCAAGCAAAACCCCAAACTATTATACTCATATGCGAAGAAGATGAATAAAAGAAGAATAGAAATAGGCCCTCTGAGAATTAGAGAATTCACCCCTAGAATAGATAATGAAGATAATGATATAGAAGTAAGGGACGAAAATAGTGAATATTTAGCTGACATAGAAATTAATGAAGCTGATATTGTGCAGGCAATTAATGAAATTAAAAATGGAGCTGCTGCAGGGCCGGATGGAGTCCCTGCTATTTTGTTAAAGAAAGTAGTTCATTCTATCGCAAAGCCACTTGCAATATTATTAAGACAAAGTGTAGATACAGGCAAGATTTATGATGAGCACAAATTAGCATATATCACCCCTACTTTCAAAAGTGGATCAAGACTAGAGGCAAGTAATTATAGGCCTGTGAGTCTAACATCACATATTATGAAAGTGTATGAAAGGGTAATGAAGAAAAATATTATGAAACATTTAATAAAAAATAATTTGTTTAATATAGGACAACACGGTTTCGTACCCGGAAAAAGTACACAAACCCAACTGTTAGTCCACCGTGAGAACATATTCAAAAATATGAAAAGCGGAAATGAAACAGATGTGGTTTATCTAGACTTTGCAAAAGCTTTTGACAAAGTAGACCATAATATATTAGCAAAGAAAATTAGAAAACACAATATCGTAGATAAAGTAGGAAGATGGTTAAAAGAATTTTTACACAACAGAAAACAGATAGTTATTGCAAACGATGAGAAATCGGATGAAACCAAGGTAATATCCGGTGTGCCACAAGGTACGGTGCTAGCTGCAATATTGTTTGTTATTATGATTGAAGACATAGACAGTAATGTTAAGGATTCGGTAGTGAGTAGTTTCGCTGATGACACAAGAATAAGTAGAGAAATGACTTGTGATGAAGATAGGAACGCTCTACAAAGAGACCTTAACAAAGTATATGATTGG
The DNA here is from genome assembly GCF_015104395.2 of Macrobrachium nipponense. Taxonomy (NCBI): domain Eukaryota; kingdom Metazoa; phylum Arthropoda; class Malacostraca; order Decapoda; family Palaemonidae; genus Macrobrachium; species Macrobrachium nipponense. The sequence continues at coordinate 1,789,202 of NC_061090.1, read as the reverse complement.
GCAGAGGTAAATAGGATGGTATTTAACTCTGATAAATTTGAATCAATAAATTATGGAGACAGAGAAGGAAAGCTATATGCATATAGGGGACCTAATAATGAGACAATCACAAATAAGGAAGCAGTTAAAGACCTTGGTGTGATGATGAATAGGAACATGTTATGCAATGATCAAATAGCCATTCTGTTGGCAAAATGTAAAGCAAAAATGGGAATGTTGTTACGGCACTTCAAAACAAGAAAAGCTGAACACATGATTATGCTTTATAAAACATATGTTCGTAGTCCACTTGAATGTTGCAATATGATATGGTACCCACACTATCAAAAGGATATTGCACAAATAGAGAGTGTACAAAGGTCCTTTACAGCTAGAATAGAAGAAGTTAAGGACCTAGACTACTGGGAAAGACTACAATCCTTAAAATTATATAGTCTAGAAAGGAGAAGAGAACGCTACATGATAATTCAGGCATGGAAACAGATAGAAGGAATAACAGAAAATATCATGGAACTAAAAATATCAGAAAGAGCAAGCAGAGGTAGATTAATAGTGCCCAAAACTATACCAGGAAAAATAAGGAAAGCACACAGAACATTAATCCACTACGCACCAGCATCGATAATGCAGCGTCTATTCAATGCGTTGCCAGCTCATCTGAGGAATATATCAGGAATGAGCGTAGATGTGTTTAAGAATAAGCTCGACAAATATCTAAACTGCATCCCAGACCATCCAAAATTGGAAGATGCAAAATATACCGGAAGATGTACTAGCAACTCTCTGGTAGACATTAGAGGCGCCTCACACTGAGGGACCTGGGGCAACCCGAACGAACTGTAAGGTCTGTAAGGTAAGGTCTCTCTCTCACACACACAAAATGCTACAAACTCCGCTGTATCTATCTATCTATCATTTTAGTGTGGCAAACGCTCTCTCTCTCTCTCTCTCTCTCTCTCTCTCTCTCTCTCTCTCTCTCTCTCCTGAGAGACAATGAAGGAATTCTAGTGAACTCAGACTTGGAGAAAGCAAAATTATTGAATAAGCATTTTAATGATGTTTTCACAATTGAACCAACTATTGAATATGAAGGGGCAGAACCACTTGACAAAATAATAGTTACAGAAGACGACGTTAAAAGCAAAATAGAAAACTAATCAAGTTCAAATCTCCTGGCCCGGATGGGATTCATACAAGAGTAATTAAGGTAGTAAGAGTGGAGAGAGTTCCTTAGCTATACAAACGCTACCGAAAAACGCCAGATCAACGAAAGGCACCTAAAGGATAGAAACATGGTAATTGGTAATTAGCCCCCAGTTTGCAAATAAGGTCCAAAAGAAGAGCCAGGAAGTTATCGACCAATCCGTCTAACGTCAGTCCCTTGTAAGATTTTTGAGTCCATAATTGCAGATCAAATTGTGGATCAAAATGATAGAAACAACCTGTTGTTAAACAGGCAACACCGCTTCAGACAAAACCGATCCTGCCTATCAAACCTCTTGGAGTATTTCCATAACATGCTTGGCATTTACGATAGTAGTAGAGCAATAGCTATACTCTACTTAGATTTCCAAAAGGCCTTTGACAAAGTTCCTCACAAGAAACTAATGACAAAAGTTTGGGGAATTTTAGGAGAAATAACAGACTGGATCGAGGACTGGCTAACGGTTTAGAATAAGAATGGGCAGAAGTGACAAGCGGAGTTCCTCAGGGATCTGTCATAGACCCGCTCCTGTTTAATATTTATATTAATGACATTGATGTAGGCCAACTAGAAGGATAGCCAAGTTTGCAGATAACACCAAACTAGGTGTAAACGCGGCAGACCCAGAGAGAGTGGAAAGTTTAAGAAATGATCTCGGGAAAATAATGATAAAAGATTTGGCAAATGCCTTTTAACTTGGATAAGTGTTGAGGTGTTACAAATTGGAACAAACTACCCTCATGCCAACTACATGTTACTTGAGACTGACATAAATAGCATAGAAGAAGAAAGCCCTAGAGTCGTTATTATAAAGGACTTAAACTCTACAAAATGGCGCATAAAAGCTGAAAAGAAGGCACAGAAACTAATGGGATAGATACAGAGGCAGTTCAAATACAGAAACAAGGAAACCGTTCTGCAGATGTACACACCAATAGTTAGGCATCTTGAATATGTAGTACAATTTTGGTCGTCAACACCTAGGACATATATTGATTAGAAGGAGTACAAGCAAGAGCCATAAATTTAATTCCAGCCATTAGGCAAATTAGGACGACTAAAGAGCCTAGGGCTTAGAAAACGACGGTTACGAGGATAAATGATAAAAACATTCACAATAATGAAAGACATGACAAAAGTAGACGGTAACCAATTCACGTTAAACGAAAACCTGACAAGAAATAATGGATGGAAACTAGAACTGGAGAGATACACCACATCTCATTGTGGGCACTTGACATACAAGATAAGTGACACATGGAACGAACTGATCACCAGAAGTTGTAAACCGCAACAGTGTGGAACAGTTTAAAGAAAGCTAGCCAAAATCAATTTTCAAGATGGTTCATAAAAGTGTTTGAAATGAAGGGGTGACGTGACTTAATCTCAACAGCGCTTAGAAACTATGGCTAAAAGGAAATCCCTGGGAGCTAACGGGAGACTTTTAGTAAAGTTAAGTGTGTTGAAATTAGGGCTAAAACTAAACAATTGCAGTGCCCATTTGAACACAAACTAGGCCTTATTTAAAAGTTAGAGTATATAATAATTTTTTTAAATCGCATAAAATTCACGGATATAAATATTTTTTTAATATTAAACCATTGAAAATCATGGTCCATAGAATGAGTCAAGAAAAGGCTAGCATAAATTTAATGACGTCATCAACGAGAACTGACTCGGTAGAAGGGAATGAGTGAATATATTTGATGACGTCATGGGTTGACATAATTATACCATTCACAAAAATGTAGAGCCAAACGCTGTGAAGTTTAGTTGAAGCAATTCTTGTATCAGAATATAGAGAAATAAAAACTATCAAGTAACCGGACAGTCTTTTATTAAGATCCAAAACAAAATTTCATATTTAGGGGAGGTTACTCGTAATCAAAATAAAACAATAATAAATTTTTCCCCCTTGGAGCCAGCACTGCAGTGCTCCGAAGGAGGGAATCCCCCCAGCAGGAGGTATAGCTACAGCCAGTAAGTTACCAAACTTTGAAGCCGGCTCAAAGGGTTGTTTTGTAAGCTGACAGCTGATTGGCTGAGATGGGGAAGCCTTGCGCCTTCCCAGATGTATATTTTGCTATGCCACTAATGAGGAAGGTTATAGACTCATATGTCAAAGAGTCTAAGTACAGAGAGCCCAAGACGGGTATGATCAAGTTAAGACTGAGTCAACCCTTAGTTACGTTCTGCTCTTAAAGGCTGTGAATTCGTACTTTGACAAATACGTAGTGTCTGATTAAACATGGCGTGAAAACTCTGTAGACTTTCAACGCTAGAATATCATTACGAAGCCTAATGACCAAACAATCCAAATTCCTGTTCCGATATGAACAACTCAGAAGGAAATCTACAGGTTGTAAACATACACTCTGACATTCTGCTTTCGTTTTCGTTGAGATTTCGATTCAGGAAGAGTTTCTTTGACGTCTTAACTAGAAAATGGGTCTGTTAGCAAACAATACGAGAAAGTCAACTGAGATTAAAATATCCCGAGCCCTCAGACATTTATTTTGTTCCTGACAGAATTCTTCACTTCGAGTCGTAGAGGACAATTTACTTGCAAATAATAATTGATACTGTTATTAATCCTTATTTGCAGAGATATTTATGTAGAGAGTTGACTCAATTCTTCTCAAGACAAGAGTTGCCTAAATAACTTAGTACATTCTAAGGGCCTCACACAGTCTGTTAACCTGACATCTTCCGACGTTTTGACGTCAGATTTTATATCAAAATGCCAATATTGGTCTCAAAACTGGAGCTTTGTCAAGCTCATAATTGTGTTACAAACACTGAGACTTCAATTTTGCCACAATTATAGTCATTTTGATATTAAATTTATCAGCAAAATCCTAAAATGTCAGAAAATGAGCTCGTGTGACACCCCATCTGATGCAGAAATGCTCTATTTGAGTGACTTCAAATTCCTTGGTTATTTTCCAAATTAGCCTCATTTAGTCAAACTTTTAAAAACTGGAATTGGTCGTTAATAGTAAATACATTTATCATCAGATTTCGCTCCTTTAAATGCTTTTCCCTGGCTATCTTTTCCATGAAAATCTGATCTAATTTGGGTAATTATAACTTGCAAAACACCAAGTTCCAGGATTAGAGGGTCGGTTTGACGGGACTCTCAAAATGGGCAGTGCTACAGAATTACACACAGCAATTGACTTTGATAAATCATACTTTCTTCACAGCTTATTTTGTTGATTAGTTCCGATTCCTCTTCAAAATCACATTTTTGCTGCTCTCTCGTGTTTTAAGCTATTTTAAGATATATTAATTATTTAGCTGCAATTCAAATTACATTTGGCTTGTTAGCATTACATGCACTAAAAGTTTTAGCTGTCTAGAGATAAATTTAACTTTAAATTCAATGTATTTAATTCAAAACTTTGTCATGTGTACTTTGGTGCTATTTTCATTTACATCACATTTTCATCCACAGAACGTAATTGCAATGTATGAATTCTCATTTATATTCTCAGATGTCTTTCTGAACAAGACAGTTACAGGAATTCCACAAATAAACCAGATAAAAGTTAATTAACTATTTCAAATTATGAGTCATCCTCTAGTCATGTATTACAACAAAAGCAATTAATTACACCAAGACACATACGGTCTCCCCAAAAGCAGACAAGTGACCCAAACCCCTTCGGTGGAACATAGGCGCCTCGAAGCAACCCCCGTCCTTCCCCAAAAAACCACATCGTCTCATAGGACCGGACACCATTTAATGTAAGTGATTGAGTCGGGTAAATGGTTAGAGACGTGCAAAGCTAATATCCTCCTGCCCCGTTCTTCCTCCCCCAGCAGGACAGCAGGTCGGATAACGTCAACCTTCACCGTGCACGTGGACCACCAGGTCAATATCTAGCTTCTTTGTGATACGTCTTGCAAAAATTCACCCCATTGACAGGTTATTAGTGAGGAATGTTCAGGACTTTATTAGATCATTCCTTTGGGTGCTTTGGAGTTAGAATGTCTTTTCAAACTTTTTAGCTGCGATTTTTTACGTCGTTGGAAGTTTTATACTGATCACCTGAGTAGGGCTGCAAGATTAAGAATAGTTGTTGCATATTGCTTATCAAATACAAGACAAGAATAACCGTTTGTTCTAATTATCAGAATCGCTGTTTAATGATGAACAAGAAAACTACAATCTCAAGTTGCCCTCTAGAACTAAGCTACAAGACGCCAGGTATAGTGTCACAGAATAAGGGACATAGCCTGAAAGGTATTGCTATTATCGAAAGTGTTAAATCAATTTTGCCAATTTTTGTTTGAGTTAAGACAGAATGACTGATGCTCATTCCTGTGACAGTCACTAAGGGTGCATTTCAAAGTTACTGAACTTATGATTCTCGACGATGCAGTCACCTGCATATAAGAAATAGCCAA
>NC_061090.1:1777790-1783085 GCF_015104395.2 Macrobrachium nipponense | reverse complement strand
TTGGCTATTTCTTATATGCAGGTGACTGCATCGTCAAGAATCATGAGTTCAGTAAATTTGAAATGCATTATTAGTGACTGGCACAGGAATGAGCACCAGTCATTCTGTCTTAACTCGAACAAAAATTGGCAAAATTGATTTAACACTTTCGATAATAGCAATACCTTTCAGTATCATATGCAATAAATGTAAGAGTCGTGTAGACTTACATTATTTTGATAAAGATATTTAACACGTGAGCTATTGTTATTGAAAATATAAGACAAAGGCAATAATTTAGGAGTACCAAGCAAATAGATAATTGAAACTTGGTTTGTCAGTACTATAATAGCAGCAGTTTTTTAAAGGCAAGCCTTGAAAAAAATGTGATTAATTTCAAGGCAGTAATTCTCCATAAAGTTTATTCTTATCAGTATGTTTTGAAAAGGCTATATCCCTTATTCTGTGACACTATACCTGGCGTCTCGTAGCTTAGTTCTAGAGGGCAACTTGAGATTGTGCTTTTCTTGTTCATCATTAAACAGCGATTCTGATAATTAGAACAAACGGTTATTCTTGTCTTGTATTTGATAAGCAATATGCAACAACTATTCTTAATCTTGCAGCCCTACTCAGGTGATCAGTATAAAACTTCCAAAGACGTAAAAAATCGCACGCAGTAAAAAGTTTCCGAAAAGACATTCTAACTCCAAAGCACCCACCCAAGGAATGATCTAATAAAGGTCCTGAACATTCCTCACTAATAAACCTGTCAATGGGGTGGATTTTTGCAAGACGTATCACAAAGAAGCTAGATATTGACCTGGTGGTCCACGTGCACGGTGAATAGGTGACGTTATCCGACCTGCTGTCCTGCTGGGGAGGAAGAACGCAGGAGGATATTAGCTTGCACGTCTCTAACCATTTACCCGACTCAATCACTTACATTAAATGGTGTCCGGTCCTATGAGACGATGTGGTTTTTTGGGGAAGGACGGGGTTGCTTCGAGGCGCCTATGTTCCACCGAAGGGGTTTGGGTCACTTGTCTGCTTTTGGGGAGACCGTATGTGTCTTGGTGTAATTAATTGCTTTTGTTGTAATACATGACTGGAGGATGACTCATAATTTGAAATATAGTTAATTAACTTTTATCTGGTTTATTTGTGGAATTCCTGTAACTGTCTTGTTCAGAAAGACATCTGAGAATATAAATGAGAATTCATACATTGCAATTACGTTCTGTGGATGAAAATGTGATGTAAATGAAAATAGCACCAAAGTACACATGACAAAGTTTTGAATTAAATACATTGAATTTAAAGTTAAATTTATCTCTAGACAGCTAAAACTTTGGGTGCATGTAGTGCTAACAAGCCAAATGTAATTTGAATTGCAGCTAAACAATTAATATATCTTAAAATAGCTTAAAACACGAGAGAGCAGCAAAAATGTGATTTTGAAGAGGAATCGGAACTAATCAACAAAATAAGCTGTGAAGAAAGTATGATTTATCAAAGTCAATTGCTGTGTGTAATTCTGTAGCACTGCCCATTTTGAGAGTCCCGTCAAACCGACCCTCTAATCCTGGAACTTGGTGTTTTGCAAGTTATAATTACCCAAATTACATCAGATTTTCATGGAAAAGATAGCCAGGGAAAAGCATTTAAAGGAGCGAAATCTGATGATAAATGTACTTAGTATTAATGACCAATTCCAGTTTTTAAAAGTTTGACTAAATGAGGCTAATTTGGAAAATAATCAAGGAATTTGAAGTCACTCATATAGAGCATTTCTGCATTGGATGGGGTGTCACACGAGCTCATTTTCTGACATTTTAGAATTTTGCTGATCAATTTAATATCAAAATGACTATAATTGTGGCAAAATTGAAGTTTCAGTGTTTGTAACACAGTTATGAGCGCAACAAAGCTCCAGTTTTGAGACCAATATTGGCATTTTGATATAAAATCTGACGTCAAAACGTCAGAAGATGTCAGGTTAACAGGCTGTGTGAGGACCGTAGAATGTACTTAGTTATTTAGGCAACTCTTGTCTTGAGAAGAATTGAGTCAACCCTCTACATAAATATCTCTGCAAATAAGGATTAATAACAGTATCAATTATTATTTGCAAGTAAATTGTCCTCTACGACTCGAAGTGAAGAATTCTGTCAGGCACAAAATAAATGTCTGAGGGCTCGGGATATTTTAATCTCAATTGACTTAATCGTATTGTTTGCTAATAGACCCATTTTCTAGTTAAGACGTCAAAGAAACTCTTCCTGTTTCGAAATCTCAACGAAGACGAAAACAGAATGTCAGAGTGTATGCTTACAACCGTAGGTGTCCATATCGGAACAGGAATTTGGATTTTTTGGTCATTAGGCTTCATAATGAAATTCTAGCTTTGAACGTCTACGGAGTTTTCCCGCCATGTTTAATCAAACACTACCTATTTGTCAAAGTATGATTTCACAGCCTTTAAGAGTTGAACGTAAGCTAAGGGTTGACTCAGTTTTAACTTCATCGTACCCATCTTGGGCTTTCTGTACTTAAACTCTTTGACATTTGAAAGCGTCTATAACCTTCCTCATTGGTGGCATAGCAAAAATATACATCTGGGAAGGCACAAGGCTTCCCCATCTCAGCCTATCAGCTGTCAGCTTACAAAACAACCCTTTGAGTCGGCTTCAAAGTTTGGTAACTGACTGGCTGTATACTTCCCGCTGGGGGGATTCCCTCCTTCGGGGCACTGCAGTGCTGGCTCCAAGGGAGAAAAATTTATTATTGTTTTATTTTGATTACGAGTAACCTCCCATAAATATGAAATTTTGTTTTGGATTTTAATAAAAGACTGTCCGGCTCCTTAGTAGTTTTTATTTCTCTATATTCTGATACAAGAATTTCTTCATCTAAACGTCACAACGTTTGGCTCTACATTTTTGTGAATGGTATAATTAGGTCAACCCATGACGTCATCAAATATATTCACTCATGCCCTGATACAGAGCCAGTTCTCGTTGATGACATCATTAAATTTATGCTAGCCTTTTCTTGAGTCATTCTATGGACCATGCTTTTCTAGGTTTAATATTAAAAAATATTTATATCCGTGAATTTCATGCGATTTAAAAAAAATATTATATACTCTAACTTTTTAATAAGGCCTAGTTTGTGTTCAAATGGGCACTGCAATTTTTTAGTTTTAGCCCCTAATTTCAACACACTTAACTTTACTAAAAGATCTCCCGTTAGCTCCCAGGGATTTCCTTTTAGCCATACTTCCTAAGCGCTGTTGAGATTAAGTCACGTCACCCCTTCATTTCAAACACTTTTATGAACCATCTTGAAAATTGATTTTGGCTACCTTTCTTGAAACTGTTCCACACTGTTGCGGTTTACAACTTCTGGTGGCAGTTCGTTCCATGTGTCACTTATCTTGTATGTCAAGTGCCCACAATAAGATGTGGTGTATCTCTCCAGTTCTAGTTTCCATCCATTATTTCTTGTCAGGTTTTCGTTTAACGTGAATTGGTTACCGTCTACTTTTGTCATGTCTTTCAGTATTTTGAATGTTTTTATCATTTATCCTCGTAACCGTCGTTTTCTAAGCCCTAGGCTCTTTAGTCGTCCTAATTTGCCTAATGGCTGGAATTAGTTTTTATGGCTCTTGCTTGTACTCTTCTAATCAATATGTCCTTGGTGTTGACCACCAAAATTGTACTGCATATTCAAGATGCCTAACTATTGGTGTGTACATCTGCAGAACGGTTTCCTTGTTTCTGTATTTGAACTGCCTCTGTATCTATCCCATTAGTTTCTGTGCCTTCTTTTCAGCTTTTATGCACCATTTTGTAGAGTTTAAGTCCTTTATAATAACGACTCTAAGGTTTTCTTCTTCTATGCTATTTATGTCAGTCTCAAGTAACATGTAGTTGGCATGAGGGTAGTTTGTTCCAATTTGTAACACCTCAACACTTATCCAAGTTAAAAAGGCATTTGCCAAATCTTTTATCATTATTTTCCCGAGATCATTTCTTAAACTTTCCACTCTCTTTGGGTCTGCCGCGTTTACACCTAGTTTGGTGTTATCTGCAAACTTGGCTATCCTTCTAGTTAGCCTACATTAATTTCATTAATATAAATAGAAAACAGGAGCGGGTCTATAACAGATCCCCGAGGAACTCCGCTTGTCACTTCTGTCTATTCTTATTCTAAACCGTTAGCCAGTCCTCAATCCAGTCTGTTATTTCTCCTAAAATTCCCCAAACTTTGTCATTAGTTTCTTGTGAGGAACTTTGTCAAAAGGGCTTTGGAAATCTAAGTACAGTATAGCTATTTGCTCTATTACTACTATCGTAAATGCCAACCATGTTATGAAATACTCCAAGAGGTTGATAGGCAGGATCGGTTTTGTCTGAAGCAGTGTTGCCTGTTTAACAACAGGTTGTTTCTATCATTTGATCCACAATTTGATCTGCAATTATGGACTCAAAAATCTTACAAGGGATGACGTTAGACGGATTGGTCGATAACTTCCTGGCTCTCTCCTTGGACCTTATATTTGCAAAACTGTGGGCTAATTACCAATTACCAATGTTTCTATCCTTTAAGTGCCTTTCGTTGATCTGGCGTTTTTTCGGTAGCGTTTGGATAGGTAGAGGAACTATCTCCTCTTCTAACCTACCTAACTACTCTTGTGAATCCCATCCGGCCAGGCCGAGATTTGAACTTGATTAGTTTTCTATTTTGCTTTTAACGTCGTCTTCTGTAACTATTATTTTGTCAAGTGGTTCTGCCCCTTCATATTCAATAGCTGGTTCAATTGTGGAAACATCATTAAAATGCTTGTTCAATAATTTTGCTTTCTCCAAGTCTGAGTTCACTAGAATTCCTTTATTGTCTCTCAGGAGAGAGAGAGAGAGAGAGAGAGAGAGAGCGAGAGCGTTTGCCACACTAAAATGATAGATAGATACAGCGGAGTTTGTAGCATTTTGTGTAGAGAGAGAGAGAGAGAGAGAGAGAGAGAGAGAGAGAGAGAGAGAGAGAGAGAGAGAGAGAGAGAGAAACAGCATATTACCAATAAATGAAACACAATATATTTTATTTTTACACGAAAGATATCAACTGTGGCAACACATTACCAATTTTTACAAACTCCAAAACAAATTTTCAGTCACAAAGCCTCAAGTGTCGTAAGAAATATCATACAGTCTGAATCATCAACAGGCAGCTTCAGCCTGAAAAACCATTCATTAGCACAGTCGTTTGAGTGTGACCTTTACCACCATTTTTGAGATGGGAGAGAGAAATGAA
>NC_061090.1:1760290-1772790 GCF_015104395.2 Macrobrachium nipponense | reverse complement strand
AACTGTATTTCCTTTTATTTGTAATTTTTATTCAAAACAAATGAAACAAGTCCAATGGGTCTAGCAGGTGAACAGTACCCGTGTACGTGCTTGTTGTTTGTAAGCGATGTCTTAAAAATGCCCACTTGGAAACTTGCATAACTTGAAGGTAGCTGATGACGAGTATGACAGCATATTTTGGTCTTCTAGTAACCTGTAATGGAATAAGTATAAATTCAGCGTTATGATTTGGGCACTTTTTCATATGACAAAATAATGCAGTAACCTAAAATACCCTGGCCTTAGTAAAAAATGTTATGGCCAGAACATTATTTATTTTAGTTATGTATTTGAATACAAAATACCATAGCCAGAATTATCCGTGCATATATAATAGCATACAGACATCTCTAACACCAAAGATGGATGAGTTGGAAATAACTCCATTGATAGAACACACAAATCTCTCTTTATTATCTTCTAAGTACTCAAAATGGAGCGGTCGGCTAATTGCTTCAGTGAAAATGAGAATTACATAATGTTCTTTTATCGAATGCGTGACAACACAGGCCACAAAGAGAGAGGAGCCTTGAGATATCTTTATTTTCAGTCTGATTTTGGTGTAAAATACCTGTGGGGTTCCTAGGCCTAGTGGTGCATGGTACTGAACTGTTGCATTTTCTTCCTAACAGAAAATGCCCATGAATGTTACATCACATTTCTAATAGATACAAAAATATACATAGACATTTAACCACATTACTTCATCCCGATTCGATACAAGACCGTGTTTTATTTTCAATTGCAGATGAATTGTGCAGTTTAGCCATGGTCTATCGACAATAAAAATTCATTACCTTTCATAGAACCATAAAGAATTTCCTACCCGTTAGCACTGATGCAGCAACCAAGAGCATAAATGGAACAGACAAATGAAAGGCAATGCTAAAAGGTGTGCTGTGTCATCAAAGTATTTGGCAATATCTAATGCTGCTGCTGATTCTAAATTTCTCTAAAAAGTGCTAAAGGGTAACCTTAATGCTTTATAGTATCATTTGACGATCTTGTTCTGCAGCAGTTAGTTAACCAAGTCCCAAACATTTCATTACACAGTGGTTTGAGGTACCGTAAGTGTACTATATAGTTAGAACGACCAGTGTAGCTTTTAGTATAGCACCTGAGCACACCGTTACAAGAACTCCAGTTTATTATCGTGGAAGGCTAGCGACCACGAATTACAGCAAACTCCAATGTTTGAGAACATGGCAAATATGTGACCAACTAACACGAGGGCACTAAACGCAACGACTTTCTTAACATGACCATCAGAAATAAAATCCTGTATAATTACATTCACAAAGAGCCAAATAACTGAAGTTGTATGATGTATATCGTATACTGTAGTTCATTCTCAAGAACAAAAAGCTTGTCCCTTGTAAGGACTAAAAGTAACAAGGGTTTGGAAACTTTATCCAGCAAAAGACCAGATATGACAAGTCTAGACTTAGAATACAATTGCTCTCTTCTATTGGTCACCTTCTAGTTATAACTACAGTTATCCCACCAAATTTGCAGAAATTTGATAAGCCAGACCCCCTCAAATTTGAAAGCTCACCCGTAAATAAAGGTACCAAAAGAACTGGGGCATTCAACCAGCTATTACAGGCTAGTAGGCTACTAGCAACTCATGGTTTTGATGCTTGTAAACTAAATTCAGAACGATTTGGATTAAGAAACAATAGCTTTCATCAACTAATATACAAGGTCACAATACATGGTCAAAACAGTCAGGCACAAATCCCTTAGTACCAGCGCTAAGCCAAAAACACAGTTTAGCTTCCAAAGTAAGAAGTAATGACTATGCATTGGCTCCTTAAATTAGCCATCATTTTCGATATTTATACGAATAATTACCAACATTCATCTGCACAGCTTTGCTATTTAGTATTATGAACAGGTGTACAGTTCATTTTGGGAAGGAAGTTGTGTCTTTGAAATATGATACAATATGAAACAAATACAGTACAGTATCAGAAATGAACGCTCACATACACTCACAGCAAGGCTAACACTGATTTATATCACAAAATGTAAATACATGTAGCCTACTTTTGAATTTGATGATAAAAGTTATAACTACAAATTTCAACAATATAAAAGCTCCGTCAGAGGTGAACACTAAAACCCAGACAAAAATAGAAAACAAAGAGCAAACACATATGGCCCGTAGTCGACTTGTGTAAATCCATGCAACCTACATGTTTCGGACAGTGTAATCGAGGTGCCAGGCCTCTAAGTGTGATGATAAAGTCAACTTTCGTATAATGTTCTACAAATATAACAATACTGCTGTAAAATATCTTTAATAGAATTAAAATTACAATATCAATGATACACAGTATGCAAACAAAAGAAATTGCAGACACTAAAACAAGAGATGTTTGTATACTAGCATTACAGCACATGTGTTTTTGACGCTGATTTGATTTGATTTATGAATGTTTGGTCTGTTGACCTGGCACTGGAAATGTTAGGTTCTTCAGTACCATATGATTTTGACTGCTAATCTTGTTTATTATAAATAACTCACGTTTATCATCATATGCTAAGGTTGCTGGAGAACGCTTGCATAATGTACAGCAAATATGATGCGTATTGTTATTTGTGAAACAACATACTATAATGTGACAGGTCTGGGAGACATTAAGAAATCCCACTACCATATTATTAAACTAGGCTCAACCCATAGTTCGACTATCCATTTTGTCATTTTAACTCCATCAGCCAATCCAAAAAATTTCATCTGGTTGGGAATGAGTAAGGCCCCAATTCGTCAACATACTAAGAAATCGATGGTCATTAACTAGTTTGGGTTTTGAAAATGCACATTTAAAACTTCCCATTTGACATAAAAAAAAAATGCTTTAAAAGACAGGTTTTCCTTTTATCAAAGGATTTTAACAAGGCCATGTCATTTTGAGAGCCAGTCTGATAAAGCAAAGTATCTGATTATACAGTTAATTTGCCATTTGTAATGAAATGTGGCACCATATTGCATCCAAAATTCTTCTGGGAGAAAAGTGTTCACAAGGGAATAACTTCAATACCACATAACAAAAGAAAACTACATGATTGGGCTTTACATCTTCCCTGGGCATCTGTCCTCAAATTACAGACTTCTTCCTAAGTAGTCTGCACCACAAACATACAAACATTTACCTGGGATTTAAGCAAATACTTTAAGATTGAATTCACTGACGACATCGTGAGGACTCTGGAAATAGTGTTCGTAGATGGGGAGGAGGCATGCTTGAATCAACTCCAAAGAGCGACAACTTGAGGGTTGGCCTGCAAAAAAAAAAAAAAAAAAAAAAAAGGAGAGAAAAAAAATAGAAACTTTCAGTCGCCTTTAATTGAAATAAAACACAGCACCTACACCCTCTTTGTTATTTCTTCACCTGTGGTTTTACGTAATACTTCTCAACTTACTAATTCCTTCTCCAAACGAGCATATACAAATACTTATACATACCACACACACACACACATACACACACACACACAGAGAGAGAGAGAGAGAGAGAGAGAGAGAGAGAGAGAGAGAGAGAGAGAGAGAGAGAGGAGTAAAATGAGTGTATTTCCGAGCAAAACAATAAAACTTTAGTGATGAGATAAGTACTTTATTGAAAAATAGCATGAAATTAAAATTAAACCTCTTATGATGTGTCCAAACAAAGTACCGTAAGCATAGTGAGAGGAAGAAATGTTTTGGCACTATGGCACACAATAGTTCGTTCCCTCCGCTGATCCAGAGCGAACACGAATCCGCGACTATGAAACACCGAAGCAGTTGAACAAGTAAACTAATAAGCACCCAACAGATGTCGCACCGTCAGTCCAAGGAAGAGGAGTGGGAAGCAGGTATTTTTCTTGAACAAAGAGTAAAGTCTCCATAATCAAATATCGTTCATTAAGGTGGTGAGGCGTGAAGTTTTTGTTGTTGACGTTACTGGGTTTGAGCGTAAAATGTGCAGTTAAGGAAATATGTGAAATAAAATAAGATAAAAGCTCTCAGGAAGTCAGTAATCATGTATTTTTTATTTTATTTTCTATAGATTATCGTATCTTATCAATAGACACGACTGTTCACAAGATCGATACAAATCTTTCACCAACAGTGTTATTGGTGTTGCTCTGTAATCTGCAAGACACCCCTTATAAAAATATAAACTAACATCTTATAGCAGCAAATTAGCAAAATTTTCAGTTCACTTACGTTATTGAGGTAGCAAACACAAATTGATTATGTATGTATGTATATATATATATATATATATATATATATATATATATATATATATTTGTGTGTGTTTGTGTGTGTGTGTGTATGAAGCTAAAAGGCCCATAAAACACTATTTTAACGTTGCAACAACATATTTCGATTACTTCTTTCTGTGCTCCTGATCACTAGTAAATATGGACATAGGATGCCTTACAAGATTATATATACAAAAACATAAGTAGTTGTGGCAGTAAGTCTCTGTTGGTGACACACGTAGGGTGGAAATTAAACTATTCCCTGGTGATTGTTGGCCTCATTAACTCCCGTCTCGCGACTCGTCCTCTTAGTATTGACAAAACGATAAAACTAATCAACCTCTGTGTAACGAACAAGGTGTTCTATTTCAATGCTAATTTTTATAAACAAAGGTTGTAGCAAGGGCAGTCCCCTATTCCCCCTTCTAGCAAAACTACACATGGAATATTTCGAAATAGAAATTTTGTCCTCTATCAAACCCTGCAACATGGTCTGGCTTAGATGCGTAGATGATATTTTTACTTACTGGGATGATAGCTGGGGAGATTTCAATGCATTTTTCAATCAACTAAATTCGCTAGTTCCGACTATAAAATTTAAAACATAATGGGAAAAGGACGGAAATTGCCGTTCTTGGACGTACTAATCATAAGAGAGCAGAATAGATATGCATTCACTGAACACAGGAAACCAACTTTTCGTTGTTTCATATATTCATTTCCTAAGTTACCACGATGTATCCGTAAATACCATGGTCGGGTGGAACCTATTCCTCGGGGGGCTTAGAATGATTTCAAATGGGTACGTAGATAGAGAATTCGACACGATCCACCAACACCTAATGCAACTGCTTTACCTACCATACATTATCGAGAAGGCTATAAATAAAGCGAATACAATATACTATAGAGGTCCCACTCCCAATAGACAAATAGACTTTAACAATAAACTGAAAATTCCATACGATGAAAGCATTCAAAAAGCCACGGAACACCTCAGGTCTAATAATCCTTTTATTTTCCATTATCCCAAATCCATCGGGAGTTAGCTCATTAACGTATACCTAAATAAAAGAGAAGAAGAAGCCGGGGTTTACGAGACACGTGTAGCAGTTGTAATGAGATTTACGTTGGGGAAACCGGTAGATCCATCTCGCAAAGTTTAGCAGAACACAAAAGATCAGTGCGATATGCAACAGAGAACTCGGGGATTTTCCTACATATTAGGGACAAAGGCCATACTATGAAATGGAGTGGGGCGGAGCGGATTTTCAAAAGTAGCTGTCCGTACAAAAGGAAAATGCTGGAATCTGCTATCATCAATCAAACCAACAATATGAACCTGTCAGGAGGACATTGGAAATCGGATGACATCGACAAACTAATCCTTAGGCCGCTCCTATAGCAGGTGTCCAAGAGCATCCGACCACTGGACGAATCGCCAGACGGGAGTTAATAAGGCCAGCAATCACCATGGAATAGTTTAATTTCCACCCATCCTGGGTCACCAACAGAGATTTACTGCCACACTACATATGTTTTTGTATATATGCTCCTGTAAGACATCCTATGTCCATATTTTACCAGTGATCAGGAGGACAGAAGGAAGTGCTCGAAAAACAAGAAAAACAAAACTAACTGCAGGCGGGCAATTGGAACTGTGCAAAAAATGACCATTTTTCTAAGCTACGTTTTATTTTTTATTGAATTTAACAAAATACCTAAAAGATATAATTCTAAATGAATTAGCCGAGACATCAAGAGAAATAATATATAATATATATAATAATCAACTACTCAACCATAATGATTTTCAAAAACTATAGGTAAGTTTTTAGATTTTAAATTTACATCGTATGCATACAAAGAAAAGTTAAAACGAAATTTAATTATACTAAATTTTGTCCTATATAAAAGTGAAAATCAATCCAATATAGAAATAAAGTAGAAAATCCTAACAACCCAATTTCTATATAAGGCGACGCATTTGGTGTGAACGCATCCTTAGAACACAAATGTAAATAATACTGTTTAATACGGATGATAATGACAACAATTAAATACAGTGCCTATCAAAGATGTGTAACGAAGAAACTGTTGCAATTTAAAAACAATTACAGAGTCAATAATGTCGTCAAATAATAAATACATCAATTAAAACGACATGACATGTAAGGTTAAGAAAAAGTATTGCAGAAGCGTGGTTGATAAAGAAAAAAAAAAAATCTGCGTGAAGCACGTTCCAGGGAAATCAAATACATAACCCACACTTCTGTTACATAATATAAACTGTAGATTCCATACCTGATCGTCTGTGTGAGGTCACAGATGCAGATGGAGGTTGGACATCCTACTCATTGTATATTATCATACTAATAATAATGATAAAATATTGACACTAGCTCACGTGTTTTTAGTTATGTTCCTTTTACTTGATTACCAGTTAATGCTAATGTTTTGGAAGATCATGCATATTTCAAAGGTTTAAAGTGAAAAGTAATATTTATAGTATCTCAAAATTAAATGAAAAAAAAGTGATATTGGTTCAAAGTTATCTGCCAGATTGTCGGAAAAATGTGATGGTTTTTTAGTTTAACATTTAGCCAAAGTGAAATAAGCCTTATATTTTGAATATAGAAGGCTTTGTAAATATCATTACTTTTATTTTGTTATTTTGAAATAAAGGGAATTACAAAACGCATTTCATTCCAAGAAAGGAAGGAAAACAAATTAAGGTAATAAAGTTGAGACAGAATAAGAGCACAGCAGTTAAGAAACTAAAGCTGGAATATTGAAAGGGGGTCCAAAAGGTAGAAGAAATAAGCCCTGATAGAATTAGTGGAGCTAAAAGCTGCAGCCTACGAATGGCCATACACTAGGCAACTTAACTCGCCAATGCAAAGGTAGAAGCTAGTGGTTCCTAACCCTCCCAAAGACAGGAAATGGTCAGGGAACGGCAAGAACCACGGCAGTTGACTTCACAGGAGAGAAAAGTTAAATTCCTACAATAACATATTAACTCTTTTACACATTAGAATTAGCTACAACTACATCGGCACTAGAAAACTACTTTGCGTCTTGAAACACAGAAATTGGGTTAAGTTATTTTCTATTACAATGCATCTTGAAAACAATGATGAAAATATCCTTACGAAAGAAATTTAGTAAAATTGATAATAACTGATATTATCAATTTTACTAGAAAAGAACTTAATAAGTTATCTCTCTCTCTCTCTTTCTCTCTCTCTCTCTCTTTCTCTTTCTCTCTACTTATCTTTGTCTTGTTATATTCTGTGGTTTTGTCTTTCTCTTTTCTACCAAATATGAACCTGTTATATTGTTGAAAGTATCCTAATATTTCATGTTGTTTTAGTTACTAACATTTAGTAAATAAAGAAAATTATATATAGCCGTAATTTTTTAGTGTTATTGCCCACATCGCCCGCCTTCTCTATGGAGGTTGGCCCAATCATGAATTGTATAAGAATATAGATATGTATCTGTGTGTATGGTTGCTACCTCAAGAAGTAAGTGAACTGAAAATTTTGCCAATTTGCTGATATAGATGTTCTATATATATATATATATATATATATATATATATATAGATATATATATATATATATATATATATATATATATAAAGAGGTGGCTTGCTGCTTACAGAACACTGCCGTTAACACTGTTGGTGAAAGTTTTGTATCGATCTCGTGGACAGTCATGTCAGTATATAAGATTTAATAATCTATAGGAAATGCTATTTCATAAATACTGAGTTCCTAAGCACTTTTAGTCAACAACAAAATGTTCACGACCACTCTCTTAATTAACGTTAATAGATTATGGATACTTACTCTATGCTCAAGAAAAATACCTGCTGCCCACTCCTCCTTCCTTGGCCTGACGGCGCAACATCTATTGGATGCTCAGTTAGTTACTTGTTCAACTGCTTCGGGGTTTCATAGTTGCGGATTCGTGTTCACTCTGGATCAGCGGAGGCAACGAACTATTGTGCGTGACAGTACCTACGGCAAGAAAACGAATAAAATCTGAAAGATAAAATTTTTCTTTCACTAAAATCTGAATCATAAGAAAATTCATTAATTACATGAACAATTATTGTCCAGTCTTGGGCATAAAATGAGACATAATAGGTGACAAGCATTAAAAGACAACATGTATGGAAACGGAAGAAGTTTGAACAAATTTGAAATTTTAAAATTGTTGTGAGAGTCTAAGCGGATCTAATGTGTTTTGTGTTGCTCCTTGTGAAACCGTGAATTTCGTAACGAAGTTGGTTTCTAATTCTATTATACTCCGCAAATAAGGTTACTCAGTCATTATGGTCAGTAACACTATGATCTGTCCTCTTGTTAGAATTCGGAAAGGGAGAATGGATTGGTTGTGAATGTGATAATTAGTACCACAAAAAATGTGTGCATCTTGATGAAGTAAACAAAAATAACATTTGGAAATTGAAGTGGCTATGGCAGAACTGTAATGATACGTATGAAAATCTTCGAGAGAAATATAAGCAGCTTGAAAAAGAATATGAGTCAAAAAGTCCAAATTGCTGAAATGTAGGATCGGCTGCTCACCACGCAGTAATGCTGATTCGGCGCATGGTTGCCATGCGAGGTCGGGCTACAAGTTTGATAATCTTTAAAGGAAAGTTGATTTAATCATGAAAAACAACACTACTCCTCATCCTGAGAAGATTGCCTATGCTGACAAAGTTAAAGAAAAGAATCTGTTGATTATTAAGTCAAAACCACCTTCAGAGAAGATCACTGAGAGAAAAGATGATGTTCCAATGCCTCGAATGATATCCCTATCATTGATACAAGGTCGACGAAACACGTTCGTGTTATTTTAAATTTTGCAGATGAACTTATTCGAGGCTTGGGAGCGAACAACATTAACGAAGACGTTCAGTGAGCTGACATTAAGGAGATTGAAAAATAAAAACCTAAGATTATCATTTATAATACATTTTAAGCAAAGCAGGATGTGGTAAAAGTCATGACTGAGAGAAATAGGGATTTAAAATCAATCACTGATATTGATACGAAGATATCAGTTGTGCTTTAAAAACCAGCGTCTAAAGGAACGTTTCACTGGATGAGCCTGAGGTGAGGAAGGCTTTCATGAAAATGGTGACAAAGTGAAACTGAGGTGGGGGCATCTATGCGGTAAGAGACAGGTATCTTGTCATCATTTGCTACCACTGTCAAAGATATGGTCATAAAGAAATTGTGGGTTTAAAGATACACCTGGAGAGTTCATGTATGGAAAATGCACAGGAAATCACAAGGCCAGGGGCTTCGAAGAGGTTGAAAACAGCTGTTTAAATCACGTGAGACACAAATATAAATGTGATCAGGCAGTGAATTCAAAAGAATGCAAAACTGTAGTTTATGAGATAAGAAGATTGCTGCTAACGCTGATCACTGTTATGCTCACGAATGTTAATTTGATAAATGGTCAATAATAATGATGAATGATGATGATGATGATGATGGTGAGAGAGCGAGAGAGAGAGAGAGAGAGAGAGAGCAAATCACAATCATATAAAAAATTATTTCCATTTTACAATGGTTTTTCTACATGTCATTGTTTAAAATGCATACATGAAGAGTTAAAAATATATACAATAATGAGAAGTACAAAAGGGTTCAAATGCTGAGAGAGAGAGAGAGAGAGAGAGAGAGAGAGAGAGAGAGAGGCGAGAGAGAGAGAAGCAGAGGAGAGAGATAGAGAGACAACGTGTCCCGTTTTTTGAGAAAAAGAATTAATGTCCCTTTCCTTGCAAAATGGACGTATTGGACTATTCTTTAAGCAGGAAGAAAAATGGCTGCGTCCAATCTAATGGAGAGGCTCGGTTTTTCTGACAGTATCAATCCTTGCCGTTATGAAAAAATATTTCTGGGTCCACGCCTACGCACACGCACACGCACACTATCTCTCTCTCTCTCTCTCTCTCTCTCTCTCTCTCTCTCTCTCTCTGTTTCGCAATTTCGTGCCACATTTAAGCTAAATATAGTTCTCTGCGCCAAAGAAAGTTGGTGTACTTCTGATACTCTTAGCGTGACAAATTCTGTTTCGGTATAAAGAAAGCATGAAAAACTCCCTATTGGAGATTAATTGGTTTCACCGATTCGTTTAAGACGATCAGCAGATTTTTTGAGTGGACCGCATTCAACATCCAAGAGTGGAAAAACTTCCTTCTATCTCCCTAGCCGCTCCTCTCCTCCGCCAAGACCTTCAAGTTTGTGTTACTATTCTCATAAATGAGAAGATTTTATATCTGTATTGCACATAAGTAAAATCAATTCCTCCAATGTTTCAGCATCTGGCGACGGTTCACAGCAGCATACCACTTTATTCATCTAATTTTTCCTTTGCTAATCCTTCTCAACATGCTACAAATTCCGCTGTATCTATCTATCTATCTATCTATCTATATATATATATATATATATATATATATATATATATATATATATATATATATATATATATATATATGAGTGTGGTTTACTTATTTCACGTCATATGACGCGAAGATTTTATAACTTATTTATTATTTCATATTATAGTCCTCCCATATACAAAATTTTATATGCTCTCCTCGTTATAAAAAGTAGATTACCTTCGGTAATCAGATTGAATCATAAGAGCTTTTCTATTATGATGCATTTAATTTTTGAAGCGTAAACGGCCACAATCTCTCTTCATTTTAAAATCGGAAAATTAGTTTTACAGCACATAAAAAGGAAAATAAATTCTGAACCTCAGATTATTTGCTGAAATCAAAGTAATAAAAGAATATTGAAAACAAAGTGAAATTTTGCTTTGTATGTCTGTATCTTTGTTCAAACAGACATACACACACACACATACACAAGTTGAGATATACATTAACTTCCAACTCTAAGAAAAAGTTAAAAATGTAAGTAATCGAAAAACCGGTAATACTTTCTCCATTTTGCAAATTTTGCATGAACTACGGTGAAGTAACTGATACAATCTAAATTTTTTATTTAATTTTCTCATAGAACTTGGTAAAATTTTAATTAATATGACGTAGTTAGTTAACAGGCTAATAGTTAAAAAACTGTGATTCCCCTTTAGCATGACTTATTCCCCTGGAAGAAAAAGACTTAGACTTAGTTGTAGTAAGTTTAAGTCGTAGCATCAAATAGCTCAATGTGGAACCTCTTACAGTTATGCAAAGTTCCCCGCGCCGCCGATCTTTATGTAAACAAGCGAAGCTGTTTTCTAATCAAAGTGTCTGTAGTTCTATGAAGTTTTCCATATATTTCTTGCCTTAATGCGTGTTTCCAATCAGCGGGAATCGAATAGTTGAAGTTACACTTTGATTAGAAAACTGGACAGAAAATTAAACAACCTTATCAACGACAGTGATTGGACCAATAATGCTAGAAATGATTGTGTGGTGAATTTATCGAGCAAACAAATAAGTGATAATGCTGTGCGCGCATTAGGCTTTGGGCTGTCTTTCTTCATTTGTAACAAACCCTCAGCTTTATCAATAGCGACATCTCTATATAAGTTTGAAAAATACTGTGACCTACCACAAAATCATTTAGACATTATCAAAGGCATGACATATAGTGCTACGCATGCCTACCATGAAGAATAAACTTTTCCCCACTCGCTACAGGAAAAATAATGTTTAAAAAAGAATTGAAAAATGATAATAGCTTACACATTACCAAGGCTGATAAATCCAATAGTTTTAGTGGTTCTTTGACAAAACTGACTACATATCACGCATGCATACTTTACTAGAGGATGAAATAACTTACAAAAAACTCGCAAAAAATCCGTTGGACCAAGTAATAAAAAACTTTAATATCAATATCAAACAAATTCTTAAAGATAAAAAAGAACTTTTGTGTCAGTTAACTGTAAAGTGTCCCTCATTACCTTATTTATATGGCCTAGTCAAAACTCATAAGGAAAACAAACCTATGCGCCCAATTATTAGTACTGTAGGATCAATTGCTTATAAACTATCTAAATATCTTACTAAACTGTTTATCCCCGCTACTAGGAACTGTATCTAATTCACACATCCGGAATTCTCTTGATCTTGTGGAAAAATTAAATAACATTGTACTAAACCCTAGCGATATTTTTGTCAGTTTTGATGTATGTTCTTTGTTTACAAAAGTCCC
>NC_061090.1:1738470-1757290 GCF_015104395.2 Macrobrachium nipponense | reverse complement strand
TGCAACCTATTCCTCAGGGGGCTTAGAATTATTTCTAATGGGTACGTAGATAAAGAATTCAACACGATCCGCCAACACCTAATGCAACTGCTTTACCTACCATACATTATCGAGAAGGCTATAAATAAAGCGAATACAATATACTATAGAGGTCCCACTCCCAATAGACAAATAGACTTTAGCAATAAATTGAAAATTCCATACATGAAAGCATTCAAAAAGCCAGCCACAGAACACCTCAGGTCTAATAATACTTTTATTTTCCATTATCCCAAATCCATCGGGAGTTAGCTCATTAACGTATACCTAAATAAAAGAGAAGAAGAAGCCTGGGTTTACAAGACACGTGTAGCAATTGTAATGAGATTTACGTTGGGGAAACCGGTAGATCCATCTCGCAAAGTTTAGCAGAACACAAAAGATCAGTGCGATATGCAACAGAGAACTTGTGGATTTTCCTACATATTAGGGACAAAGGCGATACCATGAACTGGAGTGAGGCGGAGCGGATTTTCAAAAGTAGCTGTCCGTACAAAAGGAAAATGTTGGAATCTGCTATCATCAATCAAACCAACAATATGAACCTGTCAGGAGGACATTGGAAATCGGATGACATCGATAAACTAATCCTTAGGCCGCTCCTATAGCAGGTGTCCAAGAGCATCCGACCACTGGACGAGTCGCCAGACGGGAGTTAATGAGGCCAGCAATCACCATGGAATAGTTTAATTTCCACCCTTCCTGGGTCACCAACAGAGATTTACTGCCACAGTACATATGTTTTTGTATATATACTCCTGTAAGACATCTTATGTCCATATTTTACCAGTGATCAGGGGGACAGAAGGAAGTGCTCGAAAAACAAGAAAAACAAAACTAACTACAGGCGGGCAATTGGAACTCTGCAAAAATGGACCATTTTTCTAAGCTACGTTTTATTTTTATTGAATTTAACAAAATAACTAAAATATATAATTCTAAATGAATTAGCCGAGACATCAAGAGAAATAATATATAGTATATATAATAATCAACGGGAATGGGACAACTGGTCGCGACCGACTGGCCATGGCCCAACTGGCCGCAGGGGCCGACTAGCCGCAGCCCAACTGGCCATAGACGAAGAGATGAGAGAAAAAAAATTATTTCTGTCTATCTGTCTGTCTCTGTCTCTCTCTCTCACACACAGAAAATATTTAGATACAGTAAATCTAAAAGACGAAGAGTATCTGAGAGGAATTGCTCATAACTTCTCTTAAGATATATAGTTATGTAGCTGCTATTTTAAGCAGTTTTTATATTCCAATAATTCAACTTTTTAATGAAATTTAACTTTTTTTTATCTTTAATTATCTTTTATTTTCTTGATTTTTTTATTCAATGATTCAGCTTTTTAGTGAAATTTAACTTTTTTTATCTTTAATTATCTTTTATTTTCTTAAATTTTTTATTCCAGTAATTCAGATTTTATGTAACTTCTATGTAATTCAGCTGTGTAATAAAATTTACATTTTAAGTATTATTCTTTTCTTAGAGAAAACCTCTTTTCAAAAATGATATGCATACATGAAATAAATAGTTTATAACCATTAACAATAATTACAAAGTTCAACAATGTATTTAAAACAGGAAACAGTCCAATTGGCAAAGTATCAAGCTCTCATTTAAAAAATGAAAATAGTTTACAACCATTAATAACAATAAAAACCAGTTTTATTCGAAAGAGTTTATAACCAATAACAACAATCACAAAAATCAAAAGGGTATTTAAAAAAAAATAGATAAATAAATAAACACTAGTTTCCTTCAAAAGATACAAAAATCTCTCTCTCTCTCTCTCTCTTACCGCTGCGGCCAGTCGGCTGCGGCCAGTCGTCCCCAGCGGCCAGTTGAGCTGCGGCCAGTCAGTCACGGCCAGCAGTTGTCCTAGACCCATAATCAACTACTCAACCATAATGATTTTCAAAAACTATAGGTAAGTTTTAAGATTTAAAATTTACATCATATGCATACAAAGAAAGGGTAAAACGAAATTTGATTATACTAAATTTTGTCCTATATAAAAGTGAAAATCAGATATAAAGGAGTACAATTTTACTAGAGCATAACTTGATTCGTAAATTGAAATCCAATATAGAAATAAAGTAGAAAATCCTAACAACCCAATTTCTATATAAGGCGACGCATTTGGTGTGAACGCATCCTTAGAACACAAATGTAAATAATACTGTTTAATATGGGGGGGCAACCAAGTCCTTATGGGTGCCGGTCCCAAGCCCGGATAAATAGGGAGGGTTGGTGTCAGGAAGGGCATCCGGCTGTAAAAATCTGTGCCAAAACCAAAAATGGAATGAGCCGAAATATGGAAAGAGGTAATGCTAGGGCGTACTCCGTAAACGACGCACAGAGACATCGCCCTAACTCTGTGGTAAGGCGAGGGCTACTGCATCAGGAGCGGGTGCAGCTAAAGAAGCGAGCTCACATTGGGTTCAGAGTATGTCAGCTAAATGTTGGGTCCATGACTGGGAGAGGTAGAGAATTGGCTGACTTGATGAGAGAAAAGAAAGTAGATGTTGTGTGTGTGCAAGAAACGCGGTGGAAAGGAAATAAAGCTAAAGAGTTGGGAGATGGATATAAGCTATATTATAGTGGAGCAAATAAACAACAAGGTAGAAATGTAGTGGCATAGTACTGTCTAGTGAACTAAAGAACTCGGTAATAGAAGTGCATAGAAAGAATGACCGTATTCATCAGATTGAAGATATGTTATGGAGGAGAGATTCTGAATATTATAAGCGCATATGCACCACAAAGTTGGTTGCACAGAAGAAGAGAAGGGAATTTCTGGAGAGACATGGATGGAATAATGCAAGAACTGGAAGAGCATGAGAGGGTGATAGTTGGGGTCAGATTTGAATGGCCATGTCGGAAGTGAAAATGAAAGGCGATTGGGCGGGTGCATGGGGGCCATGGAATTGGAGAGAGAAACCAGAAGGAGAGAGTGTAGTGGACTTTGCTGTGTCATTCGACATGGCAATAGTAAACACATTTTTTGAGAAGAAAAGGGAACACCTAATAACATATAGGAGTGGGGGAAGATTCTCCCAGATAGACTATTTCTTGTATAAAAGGATAAATCTGGTGGAGGTCAAGAACTGCAAAGTTATTCCAGGCGACCATGTAGCCCCCCAACACAGGCTGCTATGTATGGACTTGAAGTTGAAAAGGGAAAGAAAAACCAAAGCTAAAGGGATAAGGAAAATTAAATGGTACGAATTACAGAAGGAAAGGGATAAGAAGAGAGAGTTTAAGAGGATGGGGTTTTGTTTTTAGGATATTGATATAGGGATTGAAGATGTTCAGAATGGTGGGGCACGAAATGCAGCAGTATAAAAAAGAATCATGGAAAGGGATCTGCTAGGAGATACATCTGGTATCATATGGGAAGAAAAGGATAGTGGTGGGATGAAGACATTGAGAAAGTAGTAAAAGATAAGAAGGAGCAAAGAAAAGATGGGAAGAGTCACAGTCAGTGGAAGACAGAAATAGGTACAGAGAGAAAAACAAGGTGGTGAAAAAGGTGGTAGCCCAAGCTAAAGCAAAGTCGTATGATGAGTGTATAATGAGCTGGGGACAAAGGAAGGATTAAAGAAGATGATGAAGCTATCAAAGGCTAGAAATAAGAGCACCAAAGATATAACACACATCAAACAAATAAAGAATCAAGAGGGTGTAGTGCTTAGAAAGGAGGAAGACATTGTGAAGAGATGGAAAGAATATTTCGAACAGTTGTTAAATGAAGAAAATAATAGACTAATAAGAGAGGATGGGCAAGTGAACATTGGCATGGTAATGAGGTTTTCTAGGCAAGAGGTACTAAATGCACTGAAGAAGATGAAGAATGGGAAGGCAACCGGACCAGACATGATCCCGGTGGAGGCATGGAAAGCATTAGGAGATGAAGGAGTGGATATACTGTACGATCTTATGATAAAGATCCTTGAACAGGAAAAGATACCAAATGAGTGGCGTGGGAGTATATTGATCCCAATTTTTAAAGGAAAGGCGATGTCCAAGAGTGTGGTAATTATAGGGGCATTAAATTGATGTCCCACACTTTGAAGATACTGGAAAGGATGATAGATGCTAGACTGAGAGAAGAAGTACAAATAGGTAAAGAGCAGATGGGATTTATGAAGGGAAGGGGAACAACAGATGGTATATTTTGTCTGAGGCAAATAATGGAGAAATTCGGGGAAAGACAAAGGGACCTACATATGGTATTCATTGACCTTGAAAAGGCTTATGACAGAGTCCCGAGACAAGAGGTATGGAGGAGCCTGAGGGAGAAGATGGTGCCAGAGAAGTATGTGCGATTGATACAAGAGATGTACCGGAATGTATTTACCAGAGTGAGGAGCAGTGTTGGGGAGACAGAAGGTTTTGAGGTGAGAGTAGGATTACACCAGGGGTCGGCTCTGAGCCATTTATACTTTAACATAGTGATGGATGTTATAATAGAGGAAGTAAGGGAGACAGTACCATGGAACATATTGTATTCGGATGATATTGTTCTGTGTGCAGAGAGCATGGGAAGATCTAGAAGTGAAATTGGAAAGATGGAGACAAGTACTGGAGGACAGAGGAATGAGAATAAGTAGATCCAAGACAGAATATATGTGTACCACCACTGAGGGGGATGATAGAGAAAGTATTCAGCTTGGTGGAGAGCAAATAAGGAGAGTTGATAAGTTTAAGTATTTGGGATCTTTTGTTAACGCTGGAGGAAGTATGGAAGAAGAAGTAAAACATCGGGTACAGGCAGGCTGGAACAACGGGAGAGCGGCCTCGGGAGTTCTTTGTGACAAAAGAGTGCCGCTTAGGTTAAAAGGAAAATTTCACAAGACGGTGGTAAGAACAGCAATGCTGTATGGTACGGAAACAGCAAGCATGAGAAAAGCAGAGCAGAAGAAGATGGATGTGGCAGAAATGAGAATGCTTTAGGTGGATGTCTGGGTAACAAGAGTGGATAGGATCAGAAATGACTACATAAGGGGGGTCAACTAAGGTGGTGGAAGTATCAAGAAAGTGCAGGAGGAGGAGGCCTGTGAGATGGTATGGACAACCCTGTTGAGGGACGATGAGGACCACGCTGGGAGACATACTATGGGAGTGGAGGTGCAAGGAAGAAGAAAGAGAGGGAGACCAAGAAAGAGATGGAAGGACTGTGTGAGAGGAGATTTACATGAGAAGGGAATTGATGAGGCAGAAGTGCAAGATAGAAATAGATGGAAACGGCTCATCCGAAACGGCGACCCCATATAAAAATGGGAAAAAGCTGGGAAGAAGAAGAAGAAGAAGAAGAATGACAACAATTAAATACTGTGCCTATCAAAGATGTGTAACGAAGAAACTGTTGCAATTTAAAAACAATTACAGAGTCAATAATCTCGTCAAATAATAAATACAACAATGAAAACGACATGATATGTAAGGTTAAGAAAATGTATTGCAGAAGCGTGCTTGATAAAGAAAAAAAAAATATCTGCGTAAAGCACGTTCCAGGGAAATCAAATACATAACCCACACCTCTGTTGCATA
Organism: Macrobrachium nipponense; assembly: GCF_015104395.2. Lineage (NCBI taxonomy): Eukaryota > Metazoa > Arthropoda > Malacostraca > Decapoda > Palaemonidae > Macrobrachium > Macrobrachium nipponense. The sequence goes on along the minus strand of NC_061090.1, from coordinate 1,751,689 downwards.
ATATAAACTGTAGATTCCATACTTGATCGTCTGTGAGGTCACAGATGCAGGTGGAGGTTGGACATCCTACTCATTGTATATTATCATATTAATAATAATGATAAAATATTGACACTAGCTCACGTGTTTTTAGTTATGTTCCTTTTACTTGATTACCAGTTAATGCTAATGTTTTGGAAAATCATGCATATTTCAAAGGTTTAAAGTGAAAAGTAATATTTATAGTATCTCAAAATTAAATGAAAAAAAAAGTGATATTGGTTCAAAGTTATCTGCCAGATTGTCGGAAAAATGTGATGGTTTTTTAGTTTAACATTTAGCCAAAGTGAAATAAGCCTTATATTTTGAATATAGAAGGCTTTGTAAATATCACTACTTTTATTTTGTTATTTTGAAAAAAAGAGAATTACAAAACTCATTTCATTCCAAGAAAAGAAGGAAAACAGATTAAGGTAATAAAGTTGAGACAGAATAAGAGCACAGGTAGTTAAGAAACTAAAGCTGGAATATTGAAAGGGGGTCCAAAAGGTAGAAGAAATAAGCCCTGATAGAATTAGTGGAGCTAAAAGCTGCAGCCTACGAATGGCCATATACTAGGCAACTCAACTCGCCAATGCAAAGGTAGAAGCTAGTGGTTCCTAACCCTTCCTAAGACAGGAAATGGTCAGGGAACGGCAAGGACCACGGCAGTTGACTTCACAGGAGAGAAAAGTTAAATTCCTACAATAACATATTAACTCTTTTACACATTAGAATTAGCTATAACTACATCGGCACTAGAAAACTACTTTGCTTCTTGAAACACAGAAATTGAATTAAGTTATTTTCTATTACAATGCATCTTGAAAACAAGGATGTAAATATCCTTACGAAAGAAATATAGTAAAATTGATAATAACTGATATTTTGCAACTGACCTGGTGCTAGGAAGAAAATAAGAACACGAGGCTTCTTCACACCATAATCTAAAAAAAGAACTTAATAAGTTATCTCTCTCTCTCTCTTTCTCTCTCTCTCTCTCTCTATCTCTCTCTCTTTCTCTCTACTTATCTTTGTCTTGTTATATTCTGTGGTTCTGTCTTTCTATTTTCCACCAAATATGAACCTGTTATATTGGTGAAAGTATCCTAATATTTCATGTTGTTTTAGTTACTAACATTTAGTAAATTAAAGAAAATATTATGTATGCTGTAATTTTTTAGTGTTATTGCCCACATCGCCCGCCTTCTCTATGGAGGTTGGCCCAATCATGAATTGTATAAGAATATAGACAAGTATCTGTGTGTATGGTTGCTACCTCAATAAAGTAAGTGAACTGAAAATTTTGCTAATTTGCTGATATTGATGTTCTATATACTATATATATATATATATATATATATATATATATATATATATATATATATATATATAAAGAGGTGGCTTGCTGCTTACAGAACACCACCGTTAACACTTGGTGAAAGTTTCGTATCGATCTCGTGGACAGTCATGTCAGTATATAAGATTTAATAATCTATAGGAAATGCTATTTCATAAATACTGAGTTACTATGGACTTTTAGTCTCATATTTATTTCGCGTATTTCCTTAAATGCACATTTTACACTCAAACCCAGTATCGTCAACAACAAAATGTTTACGACCACTCTCTTAATTAACGTTAATAGATTATGAATACTTTACTCTATGCTCAAGAAAAATACCTGCTGCCCACTCCTCCTTCCTTGGACTGACGGCGCAACATCTATTGGATGCTCCGTTAGTTACTTGTTCAACTGCTTCGGGGTTTCATAGTCGCGGATTCGTGTTCACTCTGGATCAGCGGGGGGAACGAACTATTGTGCGTGACAGTACCTACGGCAAGAAAACGAATAAAATCTGAAAGATAACATTTTTCTTTCACTAAAATCTGAATCATAAGAAAATTCATTAATTACATGAACAATTATTATCCAGTCTTGGGCATAAAATGAGACATAATAGGAGACAAGCATTAAAAGACAATATGTATGGAAACGGAAGAAGTATTAACAAATTTGAAATTTTAAAATTGTTGTGAGAGTCTAAGCGGATCAGATGTGTTTTGTGTTGCTCCTTGTGAAACCGTGAATTTCGGAACGAAGTTGGTTTCTAATTCTATTATACCCCGCAACATCATTAAGGAAGACGTTCAGTGAGCTGACATTAAGGAGATTGAAAAATAAAAACCTAAGATTATCATTTGCATTACATTTGAAGCAAAGCAGGATGTGGTAAAAGTCATGATTGAGAGAAATAGTGATTTAAAATCAATCACTGATATTGATACGAAGATATCAGTTGTGCTTTAAAAACCAGCGTCTAATGGAACGTTTCACTGGATGAGCCTGAGGTGAGGAAGGCTTTCATGAAAATGGTGACAAAGTGAAACTGAGGTGGGGGAATCTATGCGGTAAGAGACAGGTATCTTGTCATCACTTGCTACTACTGTCAAAGATATGGCCATAAAGAAATTGTGGGTTTAAAGATACACCTGGAGAGTTCATGTATGGAAAATGCACAGGAAATCACAAGGCAAGGGGCTTCGAAGAGGTTGAAAACAGCTGTTTAAATCACGTGAGACACAAATATAAATGTGATCAGGCAGTGAATTCAAAAGAATGCAAAACTGTAGTCTATGAGATAAAGAAGATTGCTGCTAACGCTGATCACTGTTATGCTCACGAATGTTAATTTTATAAATGGTCTAATAATGATAATGATGATGATGATGATGATGGTGAGAGAGAGAGAGAGAGAGAGAGAGAGAGAGAGAGAGAGAGAGAGAGAGAGAGAGAGTCAAATCACAATCATATAAAAAATTATTTCCATTTTACAATGGTTTTTCTACATGTCATTGTTTAAAATGCATACATGAAGAGTTAAAAATATATACAATAATGAGAAGTACAAAATGGTTCAAATGCTGAGAGAGAGAGAGAGAGAGAGAGAGAGAGAGAGAGAGAGAGAGAGAGATAACGTGTCCCGTTTTTTGAGAAAAAGAATTAATGTCCCTTTCCTTGCAAAATGGACGTATTGGACTATTCTTTAAGCAGGAAGAAAAATGGCTGCGTCCAATCTAATGGAGAGGCTCGGTTTTTCTGACAGTATCAATCCTTGCCGTTATGAAAAAATATTTCTGGGTCCACGCCTACGCACACGCACACGCACACTATCTCTCTCTCTCTCTCTCTCTCTCTCTCTCTCTCTGTTTCGCAATTTCGTGTCACATTTAAGCTAAATATAGTTCTCTGCGCCAAAGAAAGTTGGTATACTTCTGATATTCTTAGCGTGACAAATTCTGTTTCGGTATAAAGAAAGCATGAAAAACTCTCTATTGGAGATTGATTGGTTTCACCGATTCGTCTAAGACGACCAGCAGACTCTTTGTGTGGACCGCATTCAACATTCAACATGCAAGAGTGGAAAAACTTCCTTCGATCTCCCTAGTCGCTCCTCTCCTCCGCCAAGACCTTCAAGTTTGTGTTACTATTCTCATAAATGAGAAGATTTTATATCTGTATTGCACATAAGTAAAATCAATTCCTCCAATGTTTCAGCATCTGGCGAGGGTTCACAGCAGCATACCACTTTATTCATCTAATTTTTCCTTTGCTAATCGTTCTCAACATGCTACAAATTCCGCTGTATCTATCTATCTATCTATCTATATATATATATATATATATAATATATATATATATATATATATATATATATATATATATATATATATATGAGTGTGTTTACTTATTTCACGTCATATGACGCGAAGATTTTATAACTTATTTATTATTTCATATTATAGTCCTCCCATATACAAAATTTTATATGCTCTCCTCGTTATAAAAAGTAGATTACCTTCGGTAATCAGATTGAATCATAAGAGCTTTTCTATTATGATGCATTTAATTTTTGAAGCGTAAACGGCCACAATCTCTCTTCATTTTAAAATCGGAAAATTAGTTTTACAGCACATAAAAAGGAAAATAAATTCTGAACCTCAGATTATTTCTGAAATAAAGTAATAAAGAATATTGAATACAAAGTGAAATTTTGCTTTGTATGTCTGTATCTTTGTTCCAAACAGACATACACACACACATACACAAGTTGAGATATACATTAACTTCCAACTCTAAGAAAAAGTTAAAAATGTAAGTAATCGAAAACCGTATACTTTTCACATTTTGCATGAACTACGGTGAAGTAACTGATACAATCTAAATTTTTTATTTAATTTTCTCATAGAACTTGGTAAAATTTTAATTAATATGACGTAGTTAGTTAACAGGCTAATAGTTAAAAAACTGTGATTCCCCTTTAGCATGACTTATTCCCTGGAAGAAAAAGACTTAGAACTTAGTTGTAGTAAGTTTAAGTCGTAGCATCAAATAGCTCAATGTGGAACCTCTTACAGTTATGCAAAGTTCCCCGCGCCGCCGATCTTTATGTAAACAAGCGAAGCTGTTTTCTAATCAAAGTGTCTGTAGTTCTATGAAGTTTTCCATATATTTCTTGCCTTAATGCGTGTTTCCAATCAGCGGGAATCGAATAGTTGAAGTTACACTTTGATTAGAAAACTGGACAGAAAATTAAACAACCTTATCAACGACAGTGATTGGACCAATAATGCTAGAAGTGATTGTGTGGTGAATTTATCGAGCAAACAAATAAGTGATAATGCTGTGCGCGCATTAGGCTTTGGGCTGTCTTTCTTCTTTTGTAACAAACCCTCAGCTTTATCAATAGCGACATCTCTATTAAGTTTGAAAAATACTGTGACTACCACAAAATCATTTAGACATTATCAAAGGCAATGACATGTAGTGCTACGCATGCCTATCATGAAAATAACTTCCCCACTCGCTACAGAAAAAGTTTAAAAGAATTGAAGAATGATAATAGCTTACACATTACCAAGGCTAATAAATCCAATAGTTTAGTGGTTCTTGACAAAACTGACTACATATCACGCATGCATACTTTACTAAGGATAGAAATAACTTACAAAAAACTCTCGCAAAAAATCCGTTGGACCAAGTAATAAAAAACTTTATAATATCAATATCAAACAAATTCTTAAAGATAAAAAAAGAACTTTTGTGTTAAGTTAACTGTAAAATGTCCCTCATTACCTTATTTATATGGCCTAGTCAAAAACTCATAAGGAAAACAAACCTATGCGCCAATTATTAGTACTGTAGGATCAATTGCTTATAAACTATCTAAATATCTTACTAAACTGTTATCCCCAGCTACTAGGAACTGTATCTAATTCACACATCCGGAATTCTCTTGATCTTGTGGAAAAATAAATAACATTGTACTAAACCCTAGCGATATTTTTGTCAGTTTTGATGTATGTTCTTTGTTTACAAAAGTCCCTATTGAACTCTGTTGCTAGAATATTTAAGTAATGAACTTCTACTGCATGAATTGCCTATGTCCGTTAGTCACATAATTTCCTTAATTAAGTTATGTATTGTGATTGCAGATTTATTTTTAATGGAGAATATTACCAACAAATATTTGGTATGGCCATGGGTAACCCTTTATCACCTCTCCTTTCAAACTTATATATGGAATTTTTTGAGAGACAACACCTCCCGAATATCACACATATCCCCTTAAAATGGTACCGATATGTCGATGATATCTTAGTTGTCTTACCTGGTGGTATCGATGTAAATGATTTACTGTCTAAATTGAATAATTTAGTGCCATCCATAAAATTCACTGTTGAAATTGAAAATAACAATGTCATCCCTTTCGTAAGATGTATTAATACATAGAGAATCTTTCCAATGCAAATTCAGTATTTATAGAAAACCCACATAATTTAACATATATACATTTTTACTCTGGCCACCATCTTAATATTAAAATTTTAATTTTTTCTTCTATGTTCCTACGCGCTTGCGTATCACGAGTCCACAACACCTGGACCAGGAAATAGAATACATAAAAAGAGATAGGAAACGATCTCTGCTACCACCTCATTTAATTGGTTTTTTGTTATCAAAAAGCTCATAAAAAGTTTTATAATGTTGCTATTAATGAAAAAGAAATCCCTAAAATGTACTTAGCTTACCTTATTTTCGTGGATTTGAAACCATAAAATCAATATTTAAATCGTTTAATGTTAATGTAGTGTTCTCTTATAACAATACCATTAAAGATATGCTAATTAAGAAGAGTCCCGTAACAAATAACAACATCATTTACAAAATTCCTTGTAAGGATAGCCCATCGTTTTACGTTGGTCAGTCCAGTAAAAATTTATGTGTTCGGATTAAGCAGCATATGTATTCAGTTAGAACGGCCCAGACTTCAAATACACTGTTTATCCATCTGAGTGAAAAATCTCATTGTATTAATTGGGGTGGTACCTCGGTAATTGCAAGATCTAATGATTATGTTTCAAGAAATTTACTGGAATCGGCAATTATACAAATCACTAATAAAAACAACCTAAATCTTAGTCTGGGAATGTACCATTTGGACCCATATATTTGTAAGATTTTTTTATGAAGGACCTCCAAATAAATGAACAACTAATAAATTAGTCCCACATGTATATAGTTATTAATTCTCTCTCTCTCTCTCTCTCTCTCTCTCTACTCTCTCTCTCTCTCTCTCTCTCTCTCTCTCTCTCTGGTTCGATATTCTCTCTCCCTCTTTCTCTTGCTCGATATATATATATATATATATATATATCTATATATATATATATATATATATATATATATATATATATATATATATATATATATATATATATATATTTATATTTTCAGTCGTCTTTTCATTAATAATAATTTTTGTTGTTGGGGAAATTTGTGTAAAAATTCATGATATTAAATTGTATATGCTCCCGTGTTGTTTTCAAAATGTACTGTTTTTTCTGGAAGAATCACTTGTTTACTGCGGGTTTCCTTCAAAGTGTGGCTAGCCTATGAATCCTCCTCCTCTCTGTAGAGTGAAAATCGCCCTTATGGCTAATCTGGTAGTGTAAGTTTGTATATTAAGCCTTCTTTTGACTATGGTGTTCTTTGTAAAATCAGTATGCCTCAGTAAGGGTCCGAATAGGACCGAAAGTACTCGGCTAACTCGCTTTTTTCATTTTTTTCCTTCGTGGCAAAAAAACCTTTATTTATATATATATATATATATATATATAATATATATATATATATATATATATTATATATATATATATATATATCTATATCTATATCTATATCTATATCTATATATATAATATATATATATATATATATATATATATAATATATATATAATATATATATATATATCTATATCTATCTATCTATATATATATATATATTATATATATATATATATATATATATATATATATATATATATATATATATATATATACATATATATATATATATATATATATATATATATATATATATAGTATATATATATATTATATATATATATATATATATATATATATATATATATCTATATATATATAGATATATTATATAGATATATATAGATATATGTATAGATATATATATAAATATATATATATATATTGTTACGTATATAGGGCCTTGTGAGAGACTAGATACGTAAACAGAAATGATTGAGGGATTTCAAGAGGGTGAATTGCTTGAACTTACCGTAAACTGATTATTATTGATTTCTTTCTTTAGAGGAAGGTCGCCAGAAAACTCAGCTCGTTACTTTAAAACTATTTATTTACAAAGAGGCCCGTGCTGGCCTGGAGAAAAGTTAAAATGAGATTGGCCCCCACGTTGGGGCTTATAGTCTCATTCAATTCAAGCTGATTTTCATTCACGTGGGTTAATGCACACTTGCGGACAGAGAGACGGCACGTGACTCATGGAATCTGGAAAAGAATCCCAGATTAAACGACATGAAAGAAAAATGACTTCTTGCTTTGATTATTAATTCTCTAATATTGGGGAAGGTAAACTCGAATGGTTCACTGAGGTATGCACGAAAACTAGGTCTTGAACAAGTCACAAAGGGGAGCACGTGGCCCGATGAGGACAAAGGGCTTCTGATGTAGAAGGGGTAAAATAAGAATTGGAAATGAATTTAGCAAGAGTCGTATGGTAGTAAAAGGTGCTGGTTGAAGTTTACACCTTCAGACGTACCTTTATGCAATATTTCTGGGTATCCTTGTAGAAGAATGCGGTCCGACCTCTGTTCAGGTCTGGGGTCCGGGTCCACCAGTGCGTCGTGGGTAGGCCTAATTTTGGGAGGCTGGCAATTTGACCTCTGTCCGAGACCACGTCTCGCGGCCGACTGAGAGCGATACTGCTTGCTTTCGAATCACGGGGCTTCCAAAAAACCGCCTCGAGCATTGCCTGAAAGGTGGTAAAACACAACGCCAGCAAATTGGGAAGGAAAATAGGTCTTATTGTAGAAGTCCCTAAAATCCATCTCGAAGCCTAGCTACTCTTGTGACCTGCCTCTCTTACCCTAAGCTTCCGTCAGACCGGAAATATCATTCCTACGACATCCCCACTCTCCCAACAACAGTAGCTTCAGGAGACGGCATGGCTGCTACTTTTATAATTAAACAAAACTAAAACTCTGCTGGGAAGGCGAGGCGTTCTATAAACGTAGCAGCTCCCCCTGTTAAGAAGCATTCACTCCCTTTCGGGCGTGAAGGTCTTGCTTAAATAAGTTGATCGCCTCGACAACCCTCCAGTTTCTCTACTCTAAACTTGAAGTTTTTTGAGCAGCGATACGGCTGACAATACAATGGCCTACCTAACTTATAGGGCAAAGATGCTAAGTGTACTAACTTAATGTAGGGATGTAATCTAGCCTAAGTAATAACTACGGGTTGTCTGTGACGACAGTCTACTCTACCCCTAGATAAGGTTACTTGAAAATTCTACTTGCTACTAACCTAATGCCCTGGTACTAAATCATTAGCCTAACCTACTCAATACAGTTAAATGAAGACGCAATCATTCCAGAGTGTGGTACGCACAGCAGTAGTTCAGCGACGGAACTGTTAAAATACATAATGAGAGGTTAATGATGCGTGGGGATGATGAGTGGTTAATTTACCAGGAGGGAAATGCAATGAGGTAATTATATTTAAAGTGAGGGTTAGTATTACAATGGCTAGGGGTTAGAGGGTTAGTGCTACTGCAGAGATCAGGCTGGCTACCTTCTCTGGGTAGGTGCCAGGATCATTCTGAAAATGAATGCGACACTGTACCTCGGGCACAGGTGTCCAGAGCATGTGGCTCTTTTGTGTTAGTTTGTTAATGACTCCCTTCTTCTTCTTCTTCTTATTCCTCCAGGACCTGGCTATACCAGTCCTTGGAGTATACGGAGCGGCACCGACTCTGGGGAAAGGCCAGAAACGCCGGCAGGAGCAGAGGCAGTGGTAGCCTGAGGGATTGCAGGAGAAAAACACCCTACTTCGGTATCTGCATGCAACCTTCGTAGAGGTGGACCTACTGCAGGGGAGGCCCTCACTTCGGCTGCTGCGGCAGCCGTCGTAAGGGAACTCCAGGGCTGACTCCTGGTCGGGCAGTTCCTGGTTTTCCAGAGGAGGTATGAATGTTAGGTCTGCCGGAGGTTCATCCTCGGGCGACAGTGGTGAGGGTGAAGAAGACTCATGGACTTTGGGTTGGCCGTGGGCTGCGGTAAGCTCCATGCCTGTTGGAGGATCTCCTGTAGGGAGGATCCTTGGTTAGGTTAGGCGCCGGCGCTAGCTCGGGGCCAGGCGCAGAAGTCAAGTTCGGTGGTGGCTCTACGTCCAGGCTGGACGAGCTTGGCACTGCTCAGTGGCTGCAAGTGGCACTGGCAGAGAGTTGAGGTCGACTGGACCTGTGGCGGGTACTGGAGGTGCAATACCTCTCAGCGTGCCCTTGGAAATGGGAGACAGAGGCTCCTGTCTTGTTGAAGGCTAGGCCTTGTGGAAAATGGACAGTGTCCGCTGCTGGTAGTTTTGCTAGGGCACCTAGCGGCCAATTAGTAGAGTGCCCTATTACGTTACAGGTTTTGCAACGGAACTGCGAATGGTCAATCTCCCTCCTTGGTAACGGGGGAGACTGTTGGTGGACGTACTTCCTGGAGGAAGTAGAATTGCGATGACTCCGTGCTTTGGAGTGGGTTGACGTGGGGTTAGGGCCCCTAGGTTTTTTGGAATGCGAGGGAGACTTCATGTCTTGCCCTAGGAGGAGGTCATAACCTCCTGGGATGTAGCTTGCAACTGCAAGGGTACAAACTTTGGAGAAATGAGGTCGGGTGACTCTCAATTGCACGGTTGGAAGGATCAGCTTGATATGGTTGATACCTTCGATGGTGATTAATCGACGTCTATCAACATTAGCCCCTCGGGGAATTCTGTCTTCCCTTGTATCAGGGAGATTTGAGCGCCAGAGTCGTCGTAGGCTCTGACGTGGCTTGGCTGATAATGGCTTTGGAGGGGTGCGACGGTTATAGGGCCCTTAGCTGGGGGTCCTAGAGAAGAAGGATTGGTGACGGCCATTGCGATGGCCGGAATATTGTGGTTCGCGCACCCTCCGTAATTTGCAGACATGTGACCCTTGCGGCCACAGTCTCGGCAGAACTTGTTCCAGAACCTCTTCCGTGGCACTGGATGATAAGGCCGAGATGGCCCCACAGGTTGCGAATCTGCGGAGTCACCAAGGCTGGCAGTGTGCTCTGGCACAGGTGAAGAGTCCTCTCTGGCAGTGATGTGACGTGGGGAGGTTAAGGGACCTCCGTTGAATCATCCTCGGACGCAAGTCCGGGGTTAACTGGTGGGCTTACCTCTTCCAAAGTGGAGGAGGTAGGCGGTAAAATGGTAAGCGGCTGAGATGATGCGGGAGAACGTCTGGCTCTGACACTGGGTCAGGGCCAGGTTCACAAATAAAAGGGATGTCTGGGACATCGGAGGCACTAGCCTCTGAATCTAAAATTGAGGGTTGATTATGAGGCATGCTGCAGGGATCCGGTGCATCTGGTAGTGGAGCTGCGTCCAGGGGAGATACGGCTTTTAGTAAACTCTCGGCCCAATATCACCTGATAAACATCATGAAATTGGTCCCACTACGCCCAGGCGGCACAATGTGGTTTCCTTGGTCACCTGGTCCAGAAAGGGCATTTTCACATTCAGAAGGACCGAAGGAACAGAATAGAGGTTACCGTCAATCCTATTTGAACTGAATTTCTTCGTCCGTCCGGATTTTGGCACCCTAGGCAATGCCTTTCTGGAAATAAGGGAGACCTGGGCTTCGGTGGTCGGCCATGACTTGTACCCACCGATAGGGCGTAGGAGACAGTTCATCAGGCAGGGCTACATGGTAGCCTTGGAGAAGTTCACCCTGGAAGCTCTCCTCCCAAGGTAGAGACCGACTTGGGCACTGGTCGGAATCCACAGCATGCCCACGCACACAACAAGTGGTGCAGAACCTCCGCAACCACCTCTTACCGGGAGTCCAGCTCATGGTCTGGGGCTTGGAAACTAGCAGAGAGATTGCGTCATCTAGGAGAGCTAGCTCATGCTTTCTCTCTTCTTCTCTTTCTTTCTCTCTGCTTCTCTGCTATCCTCTCTGCTTCTGCGGCTTCCTCTCTGCTTCTCTTTCTTCCTTTCCCTGCTGGTGCGCAGCAGCCTGCTGCGTCTTTATCCACTGGTCAAGGGCTGGTCCAGTGTAACCAGCCTCCCTGCCCAGAGTTATGAGGGCTCCGAGCTTCTCTAGCTCTCTGGCAAAGAAGTCGCGGGAAGCAGGGGAAGACATTTCCCTTAGCTGTGCAGTAGAGGCTCTGATGAAATGAAAATAATGGCCATAAAGGGTACTGAATGGAATAGGAGTCCCTACTGTGGAAAGTGGCACTCACTTGGAAAGGTGTTCTGCGATGTGGTAGAGAAAAAGTCTGAGAAGACTGGGTGCTCTGTGGCACTTGGGAAGTGTCCCGTAAGTTGGTGGCACTTCTGGATTGGCACCTTCTAAGAGGTGAACAATCAATGGAGTGTACGGCGTACGTCCACACTTAAGGGCGTTCCTAAGTTGGGAGACGCTGGAATGGGCTACCTGTAGGTCCAATACAGGTGCACGGCACTTTCGGAGGCGTTCCTTGGTGGAGTGATCCAAAATGGTGGATACTCTAATGAATGGGCGTTCCGTAGGACGGACACGCAGGTTTGACAGCACTTAGGGCTGGTATTGCGGCGCTTCGGGAGGCGTTCCCTTTGATGAGTGTTCCGAAGGATCACTGACCCTTGTACACGGACACTAGTTATTTGGGCGTTCCGTAAGGACGGACACGCAGGTTTAATGGCTACCTGTACGGCCTGTACAGGTGCAATGGCACTTATGGAGGCGTTCCTTGGAGCACTGGTATCGTGCTGGTGTGTCCCGGACACTACATGCAGTATACTTAAATATACCGAAGTGAAATGCACTCTGTTCGGGGCAGAGTGTAATGGTGAGGAGAGAAAGTAAAAAGGTGGGAGTACTTCAGACGGCCAGTCGGTGAACAGTGTCAAGAATTAGTGGCACTGTAAAATGATAAGACCTGACGTGCACTGGTGGTGGCCAGTCCTAACCTGGTAACGACTTCCCTGTCTGGAAGTAATGAATTGGGCGTGGCACCACTGTGCGAATTAATTGTGCTTGCGGTATACGCAAGTCTTTTGTGATAAAAAATGAAAAAGACCACTCGGGCAACGACAGGTAATGATAATTGAAAATGCTCAGTCCCTCGCTGAAGTACTCGGTAAATGAAATAAATAAATGTTTGCAAACTGCAATGGACACATGCGCGTACGTATCACGCTGTGTAAATGAAAGACACAAGAGACTAAAATAGGTTAATTCGGCATGCTATAATTAATGGTAAGATGTAGTACTCTTGGCTTCGTGAATACTGTGTTCTGGTTTTCTCTCTCTCTCTCTTTCTCTCTCGGAGAGGGTGTGAAAAATGATATATGAATGAACTCCCTTATATTTGAATTGAACTACTAATGTTCGTTTAATATGACGCAACTTGCGTTAAATGATTTACTTACGTTTAACGTGAAATGAAAGAATTGCTTGGATAACGTTTTTATGAAAATGATACGCGCTCGCGTTGAACGATTTTTACGTTAATGTAGCGGCTCGCGCTTACGAAATGATTTGCGTTTCAATATGAATTTTACAACGACGCGTTTTACGTTA